>NW_028227268.1:71690598-71770598 GCF_978045245.1 Mus caroli
TTTTTTTTTTTTTTTGAGACAGGGTTTCTCTGTGTAGCCTTGGCTGTCCTGGAACTCACAATGTAGACCAGGCTGGCCTCCAACTCAGAAATCCGCCTGCCTCTGCCTCCCGAGTGCTGGGATTAAAGGCGTGTGCTACCATGCCCGGCTGAGAACTGACTCCTGACTCTTAAACGTTCTCCTCTGACCTCCACACCAACATGGCGCCTCTCCCATATACAAAGTAAATACAATGTAATTAAAAAAAAATGGAACAAGACAGTAAGTGTTCGGACTTTATACTCCAGAGACAATTTTAAAATAGAAACTCCTCTGTCTAAGGACATTGCCAACAATTGTGGGCTATAGCAATTTTAAAGAGCATCCTTCCCGAGTTGGTTTGCAGCACTGAGCTGCCCTGCTTTTAATGATAATGAAAAAAACGTTGATTGGAGTGTAGAGCTGCAGGCCTTTCCAGGAGTGTAGCTTGTTCTGGAGAAGGCATTGGGCACATGTTCCAGACTGTTGACGGTCTCATTCCTCTTTTAACAGTCTGGCCACAAAACTGATCAGAAATAAACATGCAAAGCACAGATGTCCATGGCAGTGTTCTTCCTAATAACAAAGAGATTCCAAAGTTTCTAGTGCAACCTTTATGCTGTCCAAAGGTTGAGGACATCCATATCTAATAAGGGAATATCATGACCCTATTACAAAGGTGTTCCTTAATGTCACACCCTCATCCCCCAAACAAACAAACAAACAAAAGCTCAAAAAGACAAGGGGAGAAAACCCACAATCATTGGAATCATTTTCAATAACTAGACTGTGAGAGTGAGTGTTGACATTGTTCTGACACTGCCGTGGGACAAAGTGAGTGAGTTAGGTTGGTTTTGTTTGAGCCAGGGTTTTCGGCAAGGTCGCTGATTGAGAGCCATGGCAAGCACTTAGGGAACACTTCAGTTTGAAAAGGAACAACAAACACTTTCCTGTTCTGTACTTGAACAGGCTTGTTGGTATCAAGCAGGCACTTAGAGTACCCCCATTGTGGATTCTTACATATTTTCTTTCTAACAATATATAAGATGGGCTTGAATGTATCCCCCACTGTTCATGTGTTGGAAAGCAACCCCCCAGCATCTTATGTCAGTGTGATCTTCAGAGGTGAGGCCTTTGGAAGATGTTCTAGCTTAATTTCTGTTGTCATGGTGAAATACTCTGACTAAAAGTGACTTAGGGAAGAAAAGGGGGTTCCTTCGGCTTACACTTCCAGGTTACAGTTTACCCTGGTTGGGAAGCCAAGGCAGGAACTTACAAAGCTAGTCACATCACACTTGCAGTCAAGAGCAGAGAGAAATGAATGCATGCATGCTCTCTGGCTCACATTTCTCCATTCTCACACCTAGGGAATGGTACTGCCCACAGAAGGCTGAGTCTTCCTACATCACTTAATTTAGTTAAGCTAGTTAGTTGCCCCACAGAAATGCCCACAGTCTAACAAAGTGTAGACAGTCCCTCACTGGTAGTCTCCTCCCAGGGGATTCTAGATTGGGTCAAACTGACGGTTAAAGCTAAGCAACGTGAAAGGTTGTTAGGGTTAGCTGAGATCACAAGGGAGGAGCTCTCTGGTGCCTTTAGTGGCTTAAGGAGAAGAAGAAGAGGAGGAGGAAGAAGAAGATGAAGAGGAGGAGGAGGAAGAGGAAGATGAAGAGGAGGAGGAGGAGGAAGAGGAAGAAAAGAGTGACTTAGGTGTTGTGGATTGCCCTGGTGCTGTTTGCATTTTGATACTAATTCTGCTTCCTCAAAAGGGGCTACTCCTGACAAGGAGTGAACCTTCTCCCCATTTTAGCTGATCAAATAAAGGCTAGAGCCTGTGATTGGGCAGTGGAAGGGAAAAATGGGACTGGAGGTTTTAGAGAGAGGGAAGAGAGGAAGGAGGAGGAGAGGAGATGAGGAGATGGAGGAGATAGAGGAAGATAGAGGAAGAGGAGATGGAAGGAAAATGGAGCAGAGTCATGTGGCCTGAAGAAGCTGCAAGTAGCAAGGGATCTCCTAGCTGGGGAATAGAGTAGTGTAGTGGTAGATCTGCCCAATCTAGGCATACAGCTTATAAATATTGTAATGAGTTGTGTGTTCTTTGCACAGGTTTATTAAGGTTGAAGATTTACGACACCTCTTCGGTAGATGCTTATTTTGTTCTTCTATGTGATGTCCCTACCCTTTAGGATGCAGCAAGGCCTTTTATTTTATCTTTTTAAATCAGCTTCAGGCAGAAATTGGCATCACACACCCCAGAACTTCACACCTTCCTAAACAGCACAATAAACAAACCTCTATTCTTTGTAAATTACCTAGTCTCAGGTGATATGCTGTAGCAACAATGATTGAAAGCAGAGAAACTATCAAACATGACTGAGGTCCTGTGTAAACATGACTCAAGCCACCGCAAAGCTCCCACTGGCATAGGTAAGACCTGACTAAGCATCACTAAGAATAACTGCAGTGAGTTGAAATATACCCGATAGGTTTGCTCCCGTGAGATCATGACGGCACTAAAGACAGCGCTCAGTGGTTGCCTTTGAGGGGCGCCTGAGAAGAAACCCATTATTTTGAAAACTGGTAGATAAAGAGGAAGAGCCTAAAAAATTCCCCCCAGGTGTGCGGACGGCTGCTGATGGGAACCTCCTCTGTGCTACCCCAGCTTGCAAGGAAAAGCAGACATGACAGCCTCCTCATTTTACAGATCCCCATTAGAGTCACACGTAAAGCCACTACGATCACGCTGCTACCACAGAAAGAAACACATTGATTCCATGGCTGATGCCCCACCCCGCAACAGTATTCTTTCCCCCCACTTCCCCAAACCAAACCTGAATGTCACCAGGCGTTTACATTCACCCACCAATTAACCGACGGGGCCAGAGGAGTGTATTAAATAACACCACAGGAATGCAGCCATCAAGATCCAGATGGTGGGAAACTAAAGGGCAAATGACCAGGTTTCTTCAATAAATAAATTATAGGGGGGGACCAAGAGCATGGCTTGTGGCTAACGCACATAAGGCCGTGGGTTCAATCCCCATCACGGCATAAACCACATGTGGTAGCTCACACCTGCCATCCCAGCAGGCAAGATGCAGAAGGATGAGTGCTTCAAGATCATTCTTGACTGCATGGTGAACTTGAGGTCAGCATGGGCTACATAAGACCTTGTCTGAAGAGAAAGAAAGAAGGAAAGAAAGACAGAGAGGAAGAGGAAGAAGAGGAAGAAGAAGAAGGGGAGGAGGGGAATCACTATTAATTAGGTAAACTTGAAATCAACTTCACTGTTGCTGGTTATTAACTACCTGTCAACTTTTTAGATTTAATAAATGGTATTTTAGTGATTGAAAAAATATACCTGTTATCTTTAATTATTTACACTGAAATATCCCACCCCCAGCAATATGTCTGTAATTTGTTTCCAAAAAAGGCAGTAAATAAGTAGTCAACAATATGTTTTCATTTTTATTTAATTTCACTTTTTAAGGATGTAAAATCTGTTTGTTCACAGTTTGCTAATACCCAAATCCTAGGTGGTTGGTATGTGAATGAGGTTCCTGGTCTTTGTTCTATGTTTTAATTTGTTTTTAAAATGTTTAGATATTTTTCCACAAGAAAAAAAGGCTGAAAAATTTTTTAAATGAGATTCCCTCTACCTTCTTTAATGACATGGAGAAATATTTACAAAATGACAAGAGTCGAAACAAAAACAAAATCCAATACCGACAGTGTTATCTGAGCCTTGCCCATGTATATAAACCACTGTGAGGCCAGAAGCAGCTTCAACGTCACGTTAATGGCAACTGTGATCTCTTTATGGGGCTGTAACTGTGGTTTTTCTCTCCTTTATAGCTTCTGTCATGGGCAGTGAGTGGGCCTTACTTTACCTTTCCAGAAATATATTTTTAGAAGCATTTAACTCAGATTTACCAGGACAAGCTCAGCGGTTATATTCACGGTGTGTTTATTTCTGCTTTGGCCCGCTCTCTTCCAATAGTCTCCAGGATGGCTGTGAACCCAGAGAGTGGAGTTGTGCAGAGAATCTCCAGATTCAGTCGTATAAACAGCACACAGTAGACCCCAAACAGAAGCACCTTTCTCAGGCCAAGCAACGAGCAGCCTGTAATTCTTTACCCTAAGGGGACAATAACCAGTCAGGAAACACACACACACACACACACACACACACACACACACCCCAGTGAGTGCACAGATGAGTGTAGGACCCACTCAGTCAGGAAAGGTTGGACTCAGCTGGCCCAGTGAGGGCATCCAGATACTGGATAGTCTGAGGGGTGGACCTGTGACCACAGTCATGGTGGACACAGAGTCTGTGCCAGGACACACCAAACCACACTGAGTTCTCTGTCACATGTAAAGGATAATCCCGATGGCCCAGCAATCCATGCTAGGAAGCATAATTTGGGCTGTCAGAAGAGGCTTGTGGGTGGCTCAAAGACCACTCTGTAGTTAAGGGTGCTTGCTGCTCTTGCAGATGACCTGAGTTCAGCTCCTAGCTCTCACATCAGGTGGCTCACAATTGATTGAGGCTCCAGGAGACACAATACCCCTCTCTGGCCTCTCTGGGCACTGCAGTCACATGTGCATACCTACCCAGAGACACATAGTTATTGTTGTTGTTGTTTTTAAAAAGTTTTTTTTTTTTCTTAAAAAAGAAAAAGGAAAAAAAAAAAAAGAAAAACAAAAGAGGCTGTGGGAAAAGAAAAAAAATGTCCCTGGGATATGGCCAGTATTCTTCAAAAGGACAAAACAAATGTAAGGTTCACACTGCTATAGATAGTTCAGTTGGTAGAGTGGTTACCTTGTATAGGAGGTACTGGGTTGAGTCCCCAGCATCAGAACAAAAATTAAGATAAATTATCTTAAAAAAAATCACTCTGTTGAGAACCAAACATTAGTTACTTTTCTTAATGTGACTAAACACTTGGCAAGGGAGCCACTTAAAGGAAGAGGGTTTTACTTCTGGCTCAGGGTTTGAAGGGATACAGTTCATCATCTCACGGAAAGCGCCATGCCAGCAGAGTGGAGGGCTGGTCACATTGTATCCACAGCTGGGAAGCAGAAAGCAGACACAATCTGGCCAAGCTTTTAGATCTCAAGGCCCACCCTGCAGTGATTGGCTTTCTCTGGAGAATCTTTACCTACTAAATAAAGGTCCAGAACCTTCTAAAACAGCAGCACCAGGTTTGGCCCAAAAGTTCAAAACATATGAGCCAATGGGGGCATTTCAGAGGCAAATCACAGCCAACTGGAAGCTTCCACAACAGTTTAGCATTTGTGCTAACAAATACCTACCCCTTTCTATCTTTTGTTTCCAGTGAAAACAGACGTCCCTGGAGCCCATGTCCTCTTCTCTTCTCACTATGACCCTGCTCCAGGGCTTTTACATTGCTCTTCATGCTTGCTAAACAGTCATAGCCACCAGGCCCTGTGAGCATGGAAAGAAAGAACATGCCTGCTGCTCTGATGTTTCTGTCGGTCTCCCTACTGGGTGGACTCAGTAGGGGAGGGTCTCACAAAATCTTCTCTGACCACCCCCATCTTGCCCTCCCCATCTCACCACAGTCTACACATAGGGTATTTTAGTTTATGACACAATCATGGCTGTTCTCCCACCCACCCACCGAGTTAAGGAAATAAATAAGAAAAATTCCCATGGGAACCTGCCAGTTGCACCTTTAAGAGAGCGGCTCTCCAACACACGTTGTTGAACAAAACAAGCCACTTCACAGTTTTGGCAGTAGGACTCGGGCCTTGAAAGACTGCGCAGAGATGGGAACTGGCTGAGACCCAGAGCTGCATTCTCATGCTGCCTTGTGTTGAGTGGCTTACTTCCCTGGACCTGATGCCTAGGACCTGGGACATCTGCTCAACCTGTTTTGTCTGCCTCCATCAGCAGAGGCAAAGGCAGACTGAATAATAGACTCCAAGATACTAGCTGCTTTTCCTGGGCTCAGTCTGCAACTTGAGACACTTCCATGCAAGGATATTAGTCAGTGTCCTGGTGGAGGACTCTGCTCTCTAAAGCCATCAAATCAGCCATAACAGCCAGGGCAGCATGGGGATGCTTTGAGGGCATTTTGACGGATTTCTTGACTTTGGAGGTGCCAGGGTAGGCAACACACAGGTCTCTGGCAACAGTATGCTACATACAGAGGTGCCTTCTCTTCTGCAACCTTGGGTTTTGCTTGGCCTGTCTGAGCCTCAGTTACCCTCTACCCTATAACCCAAGAACCATAACTGAATTAACCTCTCAGGAAGCTGGAGTGGCGATAGGTGGCAGGGGTCCCTCAGCACCCAGGATGTGGCTGGGATTTCTTTTTTTTCTTACATCCAAAATAAGAGGGGTGCAAGTTTGAGAAGATACAGGGAGTTATAAGCAAGTTCAAGAGTGAACTGATGGTAAGCATCAGAGGAGGGGAGCGGCGGTAAGAGAAAGGGGAGAGAAGAGGGGAGGATAAATGGGAGGGGAGGAACGAGGGTTGGTTCCTAAAGGACCTGCCTGAAGCTTCAGTGTGTGTCTCTGTCTGTCTCTCTCTGTCTCTCTCTGTCTCTCTCTGTCTCTCTCTGTCTCTCTCTGTCTCTCTCTGTCTCTGTCTCTGTCTCTCTCTCTCTCTCTGTCTCTCTCTCTCTCTGACTCCTGATCCTCCTCACTGTTGGAATCCAGGCTCCCATGACCACACCCCTTGTATGGAGTACTAAGGATGGGACCCAGGGCTGGTTCGAGTGAGTGAGAGACTAGATTGGCTCCCAGCACACAGTGGGAACTTGTAAACTCCTGGAGGGAACGCAGGCAAGAATCAACTGGCACATTCCCTGGGTGCCAGGCATGGCAGACATTTCCAAGTCACTTCCCTCCTTTTACGACCACCATTTTACACATGACATGGAGTCTCTGAGAGTGAAGGCAGGCTTTCCCCCCCACCCCCTTTCCTTTTCTTTTTTTCTTTCCCTCCAGCAATCAGACTCAATCTTCAACCCAGCTTTTTAAACAAAACCAGCTGAGGCAGTGACTCTGGTCAGCTATGAAAACCCGGCGTGTTCCTGCCATTGCTATAACTTATAAGAAACTTTCATATTGGCCCCTTTTATCTCCATATTGGAGGCGGGATAGACCTGCATGCATTTAACTTCTTTCAGCCATTCAAAGGGACGGAGAACCGAAGGGAAGAGTCTGTGTTAAATCAGGCAAAATAAGAGGAAACGGATTTAACAAAATATTATGGTAAGAGCTTCAGGTTTCTATAAATCACCCCCATTGAGCTCTGAAATCCCCAAATTACTATTGTTGTGCTATTTAATATTCCCGATCCGTAACAGCTGATGAAAACGTGAAACGCAGCCAAACGTGGAGTCGGAAAAACTTCTTTAACTCAATTTGGACTCTGCATTACCGAAACAACAAAAACAAGACACAGCACACACAGAAGGGGGGAACCAAATCAAAACCTTCCAGGATTTAACAAATTTCAGTACAAATCACAAACCAGACCCCTTCAAACAGTTAGAGGGCTGTACAGACAGAACACCGCCCAAGTCAGATGGCCCAGAGGTTTCCCTCTGCAAAAGGGCCTGTGGCTCCCTCTTCAGAACCAGAGCCAGAGTGGAAATTGGTGTGAAAATTAGTGAGCACAGACGGCCGCAGAGCCGGGAGGAGAGAAACCGGAAGGCAGCCTTCCCTGGGTATTTGCAATAATAACCAAAGCAGAAACAGCTGCAGGCTGGCACCGAGCACCTCGTCCCAGTGCCGTGCAGGCTGATGTTCAAAGGGCCAAGTAAGTGGATGGTTAGGTGCAGTTTCATGCCTCATTGCACAGCTAAATAAAAGGAAATATACATACATATATTAAGTGTAACTGAACTTCTGTAGCACCGACAGGCTTCCTCCATTTTGGTCTGGAGGTTCCAGTTATTTCAGAAGCCAAAAGTCTTGGCCTTAGGAGAAGGTTTTTACTACAGGCCAAGGACCACCAAAGTAACATAAGGGTTACTTTTTGTTATTACCACATCATCCAAGGACATCCCTGTATCGTAAGTGCCCGTGTTCTACTTAACACCAGAGATATGCAAAGGAGCTTTCTTTTGCTCCAGTGGATGCTACGAGGTTTCCTTGGTGGAATGGGGGCTGAGTGTGGAGAGGGGTGCTGGGATCTAGAAGGGGACAAGGCAGGAATAAGAATAATGCATGAATTGAGCATCGACTGAATACCAGGCCCGATTCTGAGTGCGCTTTATAAACATCCATTGACCTATGACTCTTGGCAGTGGCTAGTGTAACTGCATTTGTTTTATAGTGAGGGAACTGAGGTAGAAGTGCATTGTCTCACAGAAGGTCACAGAGCCAAGAGGCAAGTGATTGAGTGCCAGGGAGCCACATCCCCAGGGATGCCTTCTCATGTGTGCTAGTCCCCATTGGCTAGCCCCCCTCCCAGCCATACTATAAACACAGGGGTCTGGATGTAGCAGACGTTTCGTTTATAAACAGACAAGAGCTCAAACATCTGGCCTTTCCTCCACAGCACAGACACTGTGCAGGTATCTGGTCTGCTAGGTCTGTTGTGGAGCATAAATTCCTGGAGGCTCCTCCCTCTTCCACACTGGCCTGGGGGGGGGGGGCGGCTGAGACCCCGAGTGAGGGCTTCTGCTGCAGCCTCCTGACCACGAGTGTGGCTAGGGCATGTGCTAAGAAGGAGAACTCTTGGTCACCACGCCAGTCTGTAGGTGCCAACTGGCAGCCAGGGCCCCAGCTCTGCCACTTTTAAAACTTGAGTGACTTAATTAAGTACAGGATCTCCTTCCTTCCTTCTCTTTCTTTCTTTCTTTCTTTCTTTCTTTCTTTCTTTCTTTCTTTCTTTCTTTCTTTCTTTCTTTCTTTCTTTCTTTCTTTCTTCCTTCCTTCCTTCCCCTTCCTTCCTTTCTTTCTTCTTTCCTTTCTTCCTCCTCCTCCTCCTCTTCATCCTTTACCTCCTCCTCCTCTTCTTCTTGGCAGCGTTTCATTCTCTGCACTAGTTTTAAATGTACTATGTAGCCCAATCTGTCTTCTTGCCATTCTCCTGCCTTATCTCCTAGAGCTAGGATTATAGTTCTAGATCAACATATCCTTTAACCATCTTCACTCATTGTACTGGCTATTTTTGTGTCAACTTGACACAGCTGGAGTTATCACAGAGAAAGGAGCTTCAGTTGAGGAAATGCCTCCATGAGATCCAACTGTAAGGCATTTTCTCAATTAGTGATCAAGGGGGAAAGGCCCCTTGTGGGTGGGACCATCCCTGGGCTGGTAGTCTTGGGTTCTATAAGAGAGTAGGCTGAGGAAGCCAGAAGAGGCAAGCCAGTAAAGAACATCCCTCCATGGCCTCTGTATCAGCTCCTGCTCCCTGACCTGTCTGAGTTCCAGTCCTGACTTCCTTTGGTGATGAACAGCAGCATGGAAGTGTAAGCCGAATAAACCCTTTCCTCCCCAACTTGCTTCTTGGTCATGATGTTTGTGCAGGAATAGAAACCCTGACTAAGACACTCATTAAAACATTTTAAACAATTAAGTATTATTAGCATGTGTGTGTGTGTGTACACTTGTGTGCACAGCACCTGTAGAGTACAACTCGGAGGATTGGTTTTCCCTGCCCACCTTTAGAGGGTCAGAAGAACTGAACTCAGGTCTTCGGGCTTGTATGGCAAGCCTTAACCACTGAGATATCCTGCCTGTCCCCATCTTTACCATGTTTAAGTGAGCATCTCAACATTTGCATAATTGAGCTACCACCACCACCACAGAACCATCTCATCCTCCCACGGCCTACACTGTCTCCATCAAACCCAGATCTCCCACCCTCTCTCTCCCAGCCTCCAACCACTCATACCCTCTTTTTGGTCTTCCCTGTTTGCTGCCTATAAGTGAAGTCATGTGACATTTGTCTTCCCATGACTTATTTCCTCAGCACAATGCCCTCAGGTTCATCTTTGGAACAGGTGTGGAACTTTCTTTCCTTGTTCAGGGCTCAATATATGCCACTGCATGGACACACCACTGCACAGAGACACTGTAATTTATGTCCACTTATAGACCAGTAGGTGAGAATCCACCACAAGCTTCCATCACGTGCTCTAGTTAGACAAGGCAGGCACCTCCTGCTGACATACATGATTACAAACACATTGTTATTTTTCAGCTACTGTTCTTGGGTACCCATGAGTGCTGTGGCTTTAGAGATGGCAGTATCCTGGGCTTCTAGAACATTCTAGTTCAACCTTAAAAACCAAAGATAGCTGGATTTCTTTTCTTGGTGTGTGTGATATATGTATGTGTGTGCAGGTGTTCATGTATGCCTGCCCACACGTGGAAGCCAGAGGTCAGCCTTGTCTGTCATTCCTCAGGCAGCATCTAAGCCTCCAAGGATTCCACCTGTCTCCACCTCCCCAACACTGGGATCATAATCACACATAACTATACACAGCTTCTTAAAAATGTGGGTTCTGGGGATCAAACTCGGGCCAGCACTTTCCTGACTGAGCCATCTCCCCAGCCCTGACAGCTGTCTTTTGCAGGGACATTGCCTAAGCTGTTGATGTTTCAACCACTTTAAAACAGCATAAGTCAAACGAAAGGGGCCTAGAAGCTGTGTTTGATCCTCTGTGTGACCTCGGCCTCCTAACCATACTTGCAACAGGGCTCTGCAGAGGAGACAGTGGAACTCAAAGGAGTACTGTGACTTGTCTGAGGTCACACAGGAACTCTGGGGCAGCAGTCCATCTTCTGCCTGAGGCTCACACTGTTTACTGCTAACGAGCAGTGCTGAGGTCAGGCCAGCTGACACAGGTGAAGACCTGCATTGAGTCGGGATCTGAGGATATCATTAGACTTGAGAGCAGATCTGAGGTCCAGCCCGGTGGGGACACAGGTCTCACTAAGTGCTCCTGACCTCATAGTGGCAAAAGCAAAGGCCCCTTCATGCCCCCCCCCCAAGCTTGTCAAACCTGTGCATTGAGCTTGTCAGAGAACTCCTTGTGACCTCCTTCCTGGTTGTTAATCAGGACCCTGGTGGGTGCTGACTTCCAAGAGAGGCTGTGTGAACTCTGAGATTTACAGAATCTGGGGTCTGGGAACCCCAGACTGGCATTAACCCTTTGGTTTCAAGGCCGAGACTCTCTTTAGCTTGACCCAACTCCCTGGGCTTCTTGGAGACAAGAGCGGGTTAAAAGGTGCATCTGTTTCTTCTCTTAGAAGGTCAGGGACCCAGGCATGGTTTAAAAGCATTCTTCACACAGCAGCAGATAACCCTTCGACACAGGCCCTTGGCAAGCTAGCTGTGGGGCTCTCCTGGGGGTGGGAAGGGGAGGGAAAGACCACCTTCAGGGTGAGCAAGAGGTAGGGACCCTCTCTGGCCTTGGTCCCTTCTAAAATACTCTAGAGTGCTCTGGGCCCTTTGGAGCTCTCTGGCCCTGGGGGGCATTTACATTCTATTTGGGATTGGGGCTGGGGTAGGATTAACAGGACAGGTCAACATGCAATTAATAAGTAGGTTGTTGAGGTGAGCAAGTAGCATGAGTGATTTAAGAAGCAGGAAGACTCATGATGGTAAATTAACAGCCAGTGACCCCAAAGGGCAACTGAAATCTCTTTGAGGTACATCCTAGGGGACAAAACCACAGAAAGGCCATGGTAAACGTGGCCATCAGCTTGGGACCCTGAAAAAAGTGATCCAAGATGTCTTATCCACATCACCCCAGCCTTCCCTGATCCTCCCTGTCCTGATCATTTTGTGGTAACCGTCCCATCTGACTGACACTGTCCTGCCACCCTAACTGTGAATCTTGGCATCTACACCCACAGTCACTGTAGGAACATCAACCATCACCAACACTCACTAGGGGCCTTCCAAATAACTCTCTAATATCCTCCCTCTGTTTGGCCTCTGTTTCTACTTCTTTAAATTGGGAACAACGAATATAACTCACAGGGTCGTGTATTGGTTGGTTTTCCATTGCTATAATGAAATGCCTAAGTGTGGATACTTTAATCAAGAAAAGAGGTTTTCAGTTTTTGAGTCCAAAGCACGATGCCAACAATAGTTTGGCTCTGGGGAGCACCTCAGGGTGGATGGGATTACCAGGGTGGAGGCACATGTAAGTAAGAGTGCTAATACAGCAAGGTGTGATGAGCATAAGACACGGTGAATGCACGGAGGGTCAGCTCTCTCCTATCATGTGGACCCAGGGATAGAATTCAAGTCTCCTGACTTGGTGGCAAGTGCCTTTGCCAGCTGAGCCCTGTAGTGTCTTCCTAAGCCTGACTTCAGTCTCCTCCTATAGCTGTCCAAGGAGAGGAAACGAACCTTCCATCCCTTGGCTCAAGAGGATGGGGACACAGAGGCCATGCCTGGCCACCCCAACCTCTGTGCTCTCTAGGGGACAGGTTAGCACTGTCCTCCCCAGATGGAGGAGTCAGGATCTAAGCAGTCTTCCTAGACTAAGCAGACAACTGTTCCTAGATGGATCCTTATCACCTCCAGCCCCTCCACACACCACCCATACACCTGCCCACCCATCCACCCACCCACCCACCCATTCATGTATCTATCTATCTTTGAACTATCTTCTATCATCTGTCTATATACCATCTATCAATCATCTCTTATCTATCTATCTATCTATCTATCTATCTATCTATCTATCTATCTTCCCACCTATGTATCTTCCAATTACCTTCCATCTATCATCTATATCTATGTATTAATCATCTATGATCTGTTGGTCCATCTTCCTTCTATCACCTGTCTCTATCTATCTATCTATCTATCTATCTATCTATCTATCTATCTATCTACTGTCTATCTGTGTATGCATCTTTCTGTATCTTTATATCTATCTCCTTCTTCCCCCTTCCTACAGGTACAGGTCACACCATACAATGGTGAGTGGAGACAAAGGGCTAAGCTACTGGTTAGCCAGAGCCACACTATTTCCCTCATGGGTAGCTAGCCCACTGCTCACAAGCAGAATCCCACTGTGTGGGATCTACATACATACACATTCCACCACTGTTTGTGTGTGTGGGCCCTCCCACACCAGCAAACATTGCCAGCTCTTGGCTGGAGACCCCCAGCGATAAAGTCACTGTTGAGGAGGGGCTGTCAGAAAGACCAGCAGGAGGAGGTCACAGTTGTGCTCAGCTGTGAAAGATGTCTGGGAATCCTGCAGGCCTCTCCAAGGTCCAGTTGCGAGTGCCAAACCTACCCGCTGCGGCGCACTTCCTGATTCCTGCTTAGGCCCCGGATCTCTTACTATTGACTTACTATTACTCTTCAAATCGACCCATGTTTTTTCACTTAAAGTTATTTTAAAAAGTAAATGTTATACACTTTGGAATACAGAAAACCAGTTCTCCTTGCCCAAAATAGAAAAAGACTCTAAAAATAAATCCACAGGAAGGGAAGTCATTGAATTACAACCAGATACGGCAAAATGCTGGAGGGTTGTCATGAGAGGCTGTGTGTCAGGGACAGGGACATCAGCAAGTGTCCCCCAGCCTTGAGCATATACTCACCTTAGTGTGGGCCTTTCTTCTCAGCACTGCTGAGGAAAGCTTAAGAGGGGTTGATTCCACTGCAGCCCCATCTCTGAGGTGTGATAGGTGTTCCAGGAAAAGGGGGAAGGTCCTGGAGTGGGTTTGGCAGGAACTGTTACAGGGCAGCCAATGGGAGGCTTCTAACCACACCACAGCCTCCATTTCCCGAGGGCTTCAAGCTGCCTCTTTTCTCTCCCGAGGCCCCTTCAGTGGAGGCCACACCTCACTTACAACCACACCCCACAGCCCTTGTCCTTCTGAGCTTGGATCTAGGAGTGCTGAGTTTTAGAGTGCACCTGAGGTGGGCCTTCCTGTCTGTTCCCCAGGAGATGTAGGTAGGAGGTCTGAGCACGAGCAAGTGAGTGGTGTGAGGTGGAGCCTACGGTTCCTCTTGGTGTGTACTGGGGATCGGGAGGGGGTAGGGCTGTTTAAAAGGAGATTTCTGAAGGTTTAAGAGTGCTTCCTGCTCTTGGAGAGCTCCCAGGTTCAGTTTCACCATTCACACACCATTGTGACAGGTAACTCTAGCTTATCGGATCTGGCACTCTCTTCTGGCCCCTGAGGGCACCAGCACTCAAGTGCACACACTCACAAGACACCCACACACATACATAATTTAAAAATAAAATCAGTCTTTAAACTCCAAGCTAATACACCTCTCCCAGACACTGGCAGGCTCCCTCTCTTATTTCTCTTCCTTTAACTACTTCAAGGGCTTTGCCTCAGTGGGACCAGCTTCTGTCCTTCAGCCCCTGGCTCCTTTTACTTAGCACTGTCCTCAAGGTTCTTCCACACTGTAGCATGTGTCAGGATGTCCTTCTTTTTTTGTTCCTTTGACAGAGGGACTGGCTATATTGTTCCTTGCTGGCCTCTAATCACTGGGCTCAATTGATCCTCCTGCCTCAGCTTCCTGAGTGGCCCTAACCTCATATCACTCGGTGGATTTCCTTGTCTGGATGCACAGGCTGTACTTTGCTTACCTCATCTGCCGATGGACACTTCTGCCCTGCCCCATCTGCAGGCTATTGGGATTAACATGCAATGAATGCATAAGTGCAAAAGTCTGTTCAAGTCTCTGCTTTCAATTCGTTCAAGCACATGTCTATGGATGAATAAAAACCTCCTTTATTTTTCCCATGTGGATATGTGTGTGTGGTGTGCGTGTGAGATCATTGCATGGGTACGAATGCATGTGAGCTTGGGTATGCAGTGGCCAGAGAGTGACATTGGCTGTTTTTATCAATCACTTCCTACCTTATATATTGAGGCTGGGTCTCTCATTAAAATGAAAGTGTTGTTCCTTGATTTGGCCAGCTTGCTCCAGAGATCTCTTGCCTCTGCCTCCCTAGAGCTGGGATGTAGGTGGGTCGCCATGCCTATGTGGCGTTTGTGTGAGCACTGGGGAATCTGAATTCTGATCCTCACACCTGTCGCGACAAACGCTTTACTTTCTAAACCACCACCCCAGGCTATACACAGCACTGCCAGTGCAAACTCAAGTCATGGCTTCCTCTTTTGGTTGGGGAGTAGTGAATGGGGATTGAATCTAAGTGGCATGCAAGGTCAGAGCTCTACTACTGAGCCCCAGCCCCCTCCTATTTGCAACATCATTAGAAAGGACCTCAGGACCTCTGGGACATTGCCCAAGGAAAGGGGTTCCTCCAACCATCCCCTACCTCTTCCTTCTGTCTATCTGGGTAGTGTTCACAGCTTTGCTGTAAGAAACAGCCAGGTCTCACATCAGTGGGGATTGAGACTAAGACTTTCTTGGCTATCAAGAGTTGGAGGAGCTGAATTCCTTTATGTAAATGGCACAGTATTAAATATAACCTACACAATCCTCTTGTGTACTTTAAATCATCTCATGGCTTATAATACAAGGTCAGTGCTATGTAGACAGTTGTCACACTGAATTGTTTAGGGAATAATGAGAGGGGGAAGTCTGTATATGTTTCATACAGATGCAGTCATTCCCCACCAAATATTTTTAACCTGTGGTTGGTCGAATCCATAGATTTGGACCACACAGATACAAAGAACCAACTGTATTATTTTTATAAGCCTCACCATAGTACAAAAAGACCACAAGACATGGGCTGAAGACTGAGGTCATAGTTGTGTGAGAGTGTCAGCCCCAGGAGCAGGTGTGAGCTAAAGAAGAGAGAGGCAAGCATAGCCTTGGCCCTGCAAAGAGAAGTCCTGGCTAGGCCACCATACATGATCCAAGAGCACGGCACAGGCTGAGCCCCAGCCTTGGAGATCAGCATTACAGCCAGATCTCAGGAGACTCTGTCCTCTATGAGGCCCTGTTCTATCAACAAAGATCAGCTATCCTCTGGAGGACTGCTTACAGCTGGGAAAACCAGAGTCAGTCATAGGGAGAAGGTGGGACACCTTCAGGGAGGGCCCCACTGAGTATGTAGACATGGTCTGTGGACATGTCCTCAGTGATCTACCCAACTGTCCCACCATACAGAGGCCCAGGGGATCATCTGTCACAGTAACATGATGTTCTTCTTAGCAACCTCTCATTCCAGCCGCCATAACATGGCTCATTCACGTTTACATGTTTCCGCCCCATTTATCTAAGAGTGCAAGTGATCGCTCCAGTCGACTCCATCAGTCTCTTTAAATTCCAAGTGCCTCATCTTTTCCATGTCCAGGGCATGCGACATCTGCCTGACAAAGAGGGAGCAGCTGTTGGGCTCAGCTCATGAATGAATGGAAAGTCCTGGCCCATCAACATCTGGTTCCGCCATTTCTGGAGGCCCTTCCTCAGCTCTGTGGCTTGCTTTGAGCTGACCAGCCAAGGTTTGCGTCCACCTCCTGAGGCAGCTACTCTGAACTCTTTTAGCTTTGGCTTTTCTGTCCCCATGTTCTTTTGTGGCCAAGGCATAGTTATCTGTATGCATGCACGGTGCCCGCAAGCTAAGCAGGCGTGGGCTGTATGAATACAAGCCTTGGCAAACCCAGCCACCCAGTTAGAGTGGTTGTTCTCACTCTAAAGACAGCCTAGAATTTACAAAGACAAGGTGGGCAGTGGTTGAGGATGCAGCTCAGTTTGGAGAATGCCTGCCTGATTTGCACAAAGCCCTGGATTCTCCAGCAGCACAGAAACCAAGTGTGGTGCCTGTAAGCCTGGCATTAAAGAGGCCAGAAGTTCAAGGGTATCCAGCTTAAGCTACTTGAAGCTCTGTCTCAAAAATAAGATGGAGAGTGAGCAAGGAAGATACTTGACGCCAATCTCTGGCCTCCACATGGACATGAACAGATTCATGCATCTGCACACACATTAGCATCACACACACACACACACACACACACACACACACACCACATCACACATCATACACACTCAGCACCTCTCTCTCTCTATCTCTCTCACACACACACAATCTCACACCCCCTATCTCACACACACACACACCACACACACATACACAACACATCACACTCAGCACATCTCTCTCTCTCTTTCTCTCTCTCTCTCTTTCTCTCTCTCACACACACACACACATACACACCCTATGTCACAAACACATACCACATCACACACACACACCACACACACACACACACACACACACACACACACACACACACACCATAGCACACATCACACACCATAGCACACCAATCTAACACTTTATTTAAAGGTCGCTGCTCAGCATGAGCAGAAGCCTGCACCTCTGCACTCCCTGCCAAATGAAGACATCTAGCCAGAGGCTTGGGTCAGTTCCAACATGAACTTGCTTTGCAAAACTCTTCCCAACTTGAGTTTTCAACCTGGGAACAGGAAACCCTCCAGCCCGATTCCGTATGAATAGGCACTTGTGTCTGAGCCCTGCGCTTTCACCAGATTCTCACAGGAGCCCCAGAGGACTTTATTCATAATTAACCTTAAGGCTTCCCCTGCCTCCCATGTCTTGTTTTCAGGGAAACTTTAAACTGTTCCCCAAACAGGCACTCTGGGAAACCAGGAGCACAAATATGCTAATAGAGAGGGTGTGGTTACATAAACATCTCGATTGGCCCTGTCATAGTTATAACTAAGTAATTATTTAGTTAGAGGTCATGTCTGAGGCTTTTGTTCAATATATATATTTTCCTAAAGAATTTGTTTGGCCTGGGGAGATGTCTCAGTTGGGAAAATCTTTCTTTCTTTGCAATCATGAAGATCTAGTTTGATCCCCAGACCCATGTGAGAAAGCCAGCTTTGGTGGTATATATTTATAATCTCAGTACTTGGGAGGTAGAGGCAAGTGGATTTCTGGAACTCAATAGACAGCCAACCAAGCTATGATGAGCTCCAGGCCAATGAGAGACCATACTTCAAGCAATGTAAAGTGGGGAGGTGTCTGAGGACTGTTACCCAAAGCCATCCTCTGACCTCCACAGAACATGCACACACATGCACACACATGCCCACACATGCACACACATGCACACATGCCCACATGCACTTGAACATGTACATATGCTAACATGCACTCAGACATGCTCACATGTGTAAGCATACACAAAACCTCCCAATCTTATCTTGTGAAGTGTAAAAATAAAACCTTAGGGTTGGCATGTAGCTCAATGGTAGAGTGTTTTCTTGGCATGTGCAAGATTCTGGGTTCAAACCTCAGAACCACAAACAAACAAATGAACAAATTCATTTTGAACTATCATTTTCCTTAATTCTCTAATTATAAAGGAGTGCCATACACAGAAGGCTCATATAAGGGATATTTTTAATAAATGTCTTGCTCAAGTTAGAGAGCAGCTCAGTGGAATCTATCTATATCTATATCTATATCTATATCTATATCTATATCTATATCTATATCTATATCTATATCTATATCTATATCTATATCTATATCTATATCTATATCTATATCTATATCTATATCTATTATCTATTATCTATATCTATATCTACCTATATATCCGATGTATTAGTCAATTCACTTACTGCATTTTGCAGTGAGTTCTGTTCTGAGCACCGATTTTGGTATAGAATATTTCACTGCAAGTGAGCAGAAGTCAGTTTCTCTAAAAACAAACAAATAAAAAAAAGCCCCTTGCATTGAAGTGGGGAATATAGATGACAAACTAAAGCCACAAACTCAACAGGAAGGAGAGAGAGACAGCAGAAGTAAGGACATACTGGCTTTGTGAGGTTGCTGCCATAAATACTCCCAAGCTTAGCAACTTAGAGCAACAGAAGTTCCTACCCTGACCTCAGAGTTCACAGCTCTGCGGCCCAGCAGTCTGTCCAACAGAGGTTTCAGCAGGCCAGGTGCTCCGAAGCATGGGAGACGGACAGCGCTTGACTATTTCCTAACTTCCTGTGGTTGCCAGCAAGCACTCCACTCCTTAGCTTTCAGGCACATCATCTGAGGTGTTACCCACACTCCTTGTGACTGTCTCAGTGACTAAATTGTACTTATCCTCCGTGGGTATAAGTCATTGTGTTAGGAGTATCCCATCCCCAATCCAGTGAGACTTGGCTTTAACTGACTATATCTTAAAAAAAAAAAAAAAAAGACTTCTGGTAAGATAACAATCACAGTCATGTTTTGGGTGGGTAGGATGGCTCAGTGGCTAGAGGCATTTGCTCTGCAGGCCTATTGACCTGAGTTTGACCCCTATAGCCCCTGTTAAGGTAGAAGGAGAGATCTTATTCCATTAAAATTTCCTCTGATCTCCACCCCCCCACACACAATTAGACATTTAAGAGAATCATATTCCTATATATCTGGGCTACGGCTTTCATATATCTCCTGTGGCCCACTTGTAAATATAGTAAGTGTGATGGAAGTCAGAGCAATGGGCACTAACATCTTTGAAAAGACCCACGGGAAGACACAGCATTAGAGCAGAGATCTAAATGAAGAAAGGAAATGGGCCCTGAGGGTGAAGGGTACCAGGCAAAGACCCAGAGGAAGAGCTACCAGGCCCATCCCATGCACCTTACTCGAACTGTGTGATAATCAGTGCTCACTGTTTGAATTTAAATTCTGTGGCAATTTGCAGCAGTAGAAAGTGACACAGCCTCACCTGTGCTCTTTGTTTAAGATCTGTTACTACTGCTACATTGTAACAAGTGACTACTACCTTAGCTGCTTAATCTTGTTTAGGGTTTATTTTCATTTGTGTGTGTGTTGGATGTGTATGCAGTGTCCATGGAGGCCAGAAGAGGGCGTTGGGTCACCTGGAGCTGGAGTTACAGGCAGTTGTGTGCTGGGAAGCCAACTTGTGTCCCCTGCAATAGCAGCAATCAGTCTTAATGCTGACCCACCTCTTTAGCCACAACAGCTTGAAACTCAACTCCCTGTTTCTGTGGGTAACAAGTCTAGATCTCTGCTCAGGGAGTCCCAAGGCTAGGGTTTTGGTTGACTGTGTTCCTTTAAGAAACCACAGGTCTTTTAAGCTCATACAGCTGTCAGCTGAAGTTAGTTCTTCAGGTCAGAGGGCTTCTCTTCTTGTGTTGGACTTCACTATTGCCCATCCTGCCCTGGGATTCACCGCCCTCCTGCTCCAGCCTCCCTGGTGGCTCGATCACAGATGAGCAGCACACACATGGCCCTTTCCTTTCTTGTTACTGGCCTGACCCCTGCAACTCCTAGAGACTGCCTATGGTTTCTGGCCACGTGTTCCCCTCTATAGCCTCTCACACTGCAAATCCCCCTGATTTCATGTTCCTGATCTCTTGATCCCGATTTAAAGAGCTTAAGGGATGAAGTCAGCTGGATCATCTCCATTTTTAAAAAAAGCATTTACAAACATAGTTTATTATGAAAGTCACACTTGGCCAGATGAAGAGATCCACAAGGACCAGGAGTGCAGGCACCCTGACCCTGGGGAGTGGCAGCCTGCCTCACTGCAGTTCATGGATGCTCAGCTACAGGGTGCTCATTCACACCTTATCATAGAGGGCATCTTTTAGACTGAGTGTGTCCTGTAGTGCATGGTGGATAAAGCACTGCCCATTGGCCACTGCTTCTGTTCTTTAGCACTATCTGACAGACAGGCACAGTGCTCACTGGGCAGCAGGGTCCTGAAGATTACCTTGGGATTCCAGGCCATGTTCATCTTTCCCCCAGTACGGATGTGATCGTCATAGTCATGGATGCCCTGTAAGTACAGTGTTCTGGCCATGTGGGCACAGCTGTATCAGCACAGGTAGAGGCAGAAGGGTCATCTCTCCATGCCAGCCACCACACTGGACGTATATGCCTCCTTCCGGCTGATTTTCTCCTCCAGGGAGCACCCTTAGCTTCTGTACAGATGAAAAAGACGGAGGCTTAAATAACTAGAGATTGCCTATGGTTCCCGGCCATGTGCTCTCTGAAATACGAACTGTCAGAGATGGGATTTGAACTCACAGTTCAGAAAGTCAGGATCTCAGTTACAGGCTTATGACTTTCTGTCCTATCAATCCTCTGGCCTCACTATGCCCATCTGTACAGTGGGGTTGGCAGGAGATCCATGCCAGGAGGCTGGAGAGATGGCTCAGAGGTTGAGAGAGGACCAGAGTTCAGATCCTAGCGCCCATCAAGGGTGACTCTCAAATGCCTGGCACTCTGGCTCCAAGGGATCTGATGCCATCTCTGGTCCCCAAGGTCATCTGCACACACATGAGTACACTCACTCAGACACACATACACATAAAAAAATTACAAAAAACAATATACCCATGCTGCCTCTCTCCCAAGCTTGTCTTTTGGGTTCTAGAAGCAGTAAAGCCCCAGGTTTTGTTGCCTAAACAGCAAAAAGCCATAAAAGGCTGCAAGTGGAGCAGCTGGCATCAGTCTTAAGCTCTTTATGTCCATTTACTGGGAGAGGCTATCTTATAGGTAGCTCTAAGAAGTCAGAAAACAACCAGACCAATAAACCAACCACCTTGAAGACTTCAAAGCTCTGGGGCCAGGAGAGGCAGCAATTGGAATCTGGGGACAGACTGCAGTGTGTGTAGGGACAGAGGCAGAGTAGCTGAGTGGACAGAGATCTTCCCGATCCACAAACAGAGTCCTCCAGAACTAGCCCTGTGCTCTCAGGCTCCTGAGTCACTGAAGAACCCAGCAATCCATCTTGTCTGAAAACAAACGGCTTGTTTAAATCAGGAGCAGACAGCCCGAGCAGAACTGTCCCCCGAGAGTGTCTTTTATGCCTCTTTATTAGGCGCCACTAGGTCTTCTAGACGGTTCGGCCCAAAAAGAGAAGTGGTTAATTACTGTTCACGTTGCCTAATTGGGCAGCAAAGACCTTGCAGGGTATTTGAAGGTCTGCCCTAGAAACACAAACCAGCAAGAGAAAATATGTGTGTTTACAGCAGTCTTCATGTGCTCCCCCGCTCCCCCCAAGAAGGCGAAGCAAAGAGAAGAAAAGCTCTTTGAAGCATGGCACGCAAGGCCACTGTTCTGCAGGAACAGAATTATTTTAGAAGTTGACTCTGGTTTGGTATGGTTGGGCCAGCTAGATGGCTCAGCAGGTAAAGGCGCTTGCCGCCAAGTCTGATGAACTGAGTTTGATTTCCCACATGGTGCAAAGAGAGAAGAACCAAGTTCTTCAAGTTGTCCTCAGACCTCCACATGTACTCACACTTACATCACCCTCCTGCACACACACACACACACACACACACACACACACACACAAATCAATGTAACAAAAGAATTTGAGCAACTGACGTTTGTCACCAGGATGCTGACAAGTTGGATGAGGTAGATATTCATGCCCATTTTGCAGATGAGACAATGGAGTATGGGAAGAAACTAAACAGGTGCCAGTTACAGAACCCTGGTTCCAGAATCATATAGTCTAGAGATGGGCTCAGCACATGGACACATGATCGGGTTGGAATGGAGAGAACATGAGAATCTAGCCACGGGGTGGGGCACAGCATGTCAGGCTGGCTTGGACCAGATGGTGCCTGTGGGCATCCGGGTTGGCTTTGCTGGACCCCACTTGGGCATCAGAGATGAAAGCACTTCTCTAAGCTCTGCTGAAAATCTCGACATGGGAGATGGGAAGATACCAGCATCTGGTCAGAAAAAGTCATGGCTGCCAAGTTTCCTGAGAGGGCAGAAGTTTGAGATGGTGTGGGACATAACGGAAACAGATCAGGATTAGCCCAGACTCACCAGGACAGTGGCTCCCTGGGGCTGCATGTCTATGCACACAGAGAACCAGCCTCCAGTCTCAAACCTAAAGCGGTTTCTTATACAGCCTATATATTACTTATTTCCGTCACTCCCAAATTGTGGCTTTCAGAGCTCTGGTCTCTTTTACTTGGATAGAACTTGTGCTCTCTTTCCATCACCCTCCTTACCAATACCAGGAAATATCTGGTTGGACTTCCCTAAAATGATTCTTATCTGGCCAGGAAATATTTCTACTGCCAAAGCAATGTCCCCTTCCCCTGTCTTGTCTGAAGAAATCAAATTAATGATTTAATTAATATTGGGAAAGTAATTGAGGACAGTTGTTTTTTTGTTGGGGCCAGATGTTCTTGGTTTAAGGAGGTGGAGCTGGGAAAGAAGCTGAGGGGGCCTCTGAAGGCACTGGCCCCATCTGTACCAGGGGTGACAGTATATAATAATGTCCCCCAGAACACAGGGACACAGAGGTCCTAGGGTCCAGGAAAGTAAGGGGATTCGGATGGAGTTTCTGGATTGAATGCCACATTGGGCATCAAAACACCATCAGGGTTCTTGGAGGGACCACTTCCCAAGACACCAGGCTTTCTGGTGTCCTTGAGCCATGACAGCCCACAGGACCTGCCAGGCTCTGAGACCTAGTTCTTCATTTGGATGAGAACAACTGCTCAGTCAGTGATTAAAACGAAGAAAAACCATCTCAATGATGACCCCCAGCATTCACTCAACACTTGACCAGCTAGCACACTAAGAAAGGTGCTGCTACTCAACCCGAGTCTGTAGCCTAAGCAATGGAGACTCAGACGTATGACCCACCTACCCAAAGTCACATGGCAACTGAGGATGGGCGCCAGGACCTACACATGGGCTGTTCAATTCCAAAGCCTGCTCTGCCCACAGAGCCTAAGCCATTGCATCACTGGGGATAACAGCTCACCCTATGCTTCACAGTGGCAAGGGAGGTTTTAGGCCATGGGGGAATATTTGCAAAGGGGACTTAGGGAGGCTGGGGATGCGGCTCAGTTGGCAGAGTGCTTGCCTAGCATGCATGAAGCCCTGGGTTCATCCTCTATTGCTGCACAAAGCCGGCTATGGTGGTACACACTGGTAATCCCAGCCCTCTGGGGGTGAAGGCAGGAGTGTCGGGGTTCAGTATCATCCTCTGCTTCACAGTGAGTTTGGGGTGAGCCTAGGAGACTTAAGAAGCTGCCTAAAAACAACAATGGGGGTGGGGGAAGCTGGGCTGTGGATGCTGCTGGTTCCTCTTGGCTTCTGGCCACCGTGAAGTGAAGAGTACTCACTTCTACCCTAGCAAAGCAGTGGGACCACACACTGAAACCTCCAGACCTGTGTGTCCAAGTAAATCTCTCCTCTTTTAAAATCGCTTATATCCAGTTTTTCCAGGCTGGACTTTGCTATGATGTCTTCTGCTAGAGGAGACGTGAGATAGGGCTGGCCGGCTGACTCCTGCTGAATCTAGAGGGTGGGGCTAGATCTTCTCTGAACTAGAAGGCCCACCTTCTGTCCCAACTTTCTTCTCCTCTCTCCGCCAGATCCTCCTTAGGAACCCAGGGAACAAGCTGGTTTCAGTGCAAACTGCATGAGAAAGATGATCCCACGGCATGGGTCGCCACCCTCTGCGGTGGCGGGACACCCAGGATAGGTGCGACTGCCCTGGAGATGGAGAAAGGCTGCTCTAAGGAGCATTAATGCCAATCAGGAATGGAAACTAGACTGTGGGAAGGTGACATCAGTGTGTGGTCTGAGCCAGGAGCAAGAGAGTGCACATGGGGGTGAAGTAGGAAGTCTGTGTCCCCTTGAAAGGCATCATGACTAAACACAGTAATTAAAAAAAATTCTCACATTTATATGCACTTCAACAGCTTAGATTTATATCCAATTCAAAAAATTTTTTAGATTTATTAAAAATTATTGAAAGATTTAGATGATGTGTATGTAGGGAGCTGTGTCTGTGTAAGGGTGTGTGCACATGAGTGTGTCTGTGTGCACATGAGCATGTCTATATAAGGCTGTGTGCACAGGAGCATGCCTGTGTAAGGGTGTGTGCACAGGAGTGTGTCTGTGTGCACATGAGCATGTCTATATAAGGCTGTGTGCACAGGAGCATGCCTGTGTAAGGGTGTGTGCACAGGAGTGTGTCTGTGTGCACATGAGCATGTCTATATAAGGCTGTGTGCACAGGAGCATGCCTGTGTAAGGGTGTGTGCACAGGAGTGTGTCTGTGTGCACATGAGCATGTTATATAAGGCTGTGTGCACAGGAGCATGCCTGTGTAAGGGTGTGTGCACAGGAGTGTGTCTGTGTAAGGGTGTGTGCACAGGAGTGTGTCTGTGTGCACATGAGCATGTTATATAAGGCTGTGTGCACAGGAGCATGCCTGTGTAAGAGTGTGTGCACAGGAGTGTGTCTGTGTGCACATGAGCATGTCTATATAAGGCTGTGTGCACAGGAGCATGCCTGTGTAAGGGTGTGTGCACAGGAGTGTGTCTGTGTGCACATGAGCATGTCTATATAAGGCTGTGTGCACAGGAGCATGCCTGTGTAAGGGTGTGTGCACAGGAGTGTGTCTGTGTGCACATGAGCATGTTATATAAGGCTGTGTGCACAGGAGCATGCCTGTGTAAGGGTGTGTGCACAGGAGTGTGTCTGTGTGCACATGAACTCAGTGTCTGCAGAGGCCAGAGTGGGGTTCAGATCTCTTGCAGCCGGAGTTACAGGCAGCAGTAAATCACTCTGACCTGCCAGGGGCTGTCACGGTGGCACAGTGCCTCGCCATGTTCCCCAAAGTGATGAGGCCAGCTTATTACGTTCAAAATCTCAAAGACAGTGAGCCCAAATAAATCTTTTCTTTTTTATAAGCTGGCTATCTCAGGCACTTTCTAATAGTGACAGAAAACTGCCTAACACAAAGTTTTAATCTGTAGGGCCTCACAGTATGATTATTTAGAAAGAGAAACACGGTTACATAAAGTTATCCAATGGATTCTAACACAGGATGACTGGTGTCACTATCAAAGGGAAAACAGGGCTTGGGCACATGGAGGTGAGACCACGTGAAGACAAAAGGAGAAGTGAGACGATGGTGACACACACATCCCTTTTAGACATGGTCCACCACATAGCCCTGGCTAGCCTGGATCTCCCAATGATCCACCCACCTTTGCCTACCAAGTACTGGGATTAAAGTCATGGGCCATCCCCGACTCCGGCATTATTGACACCTTGATCTTGGACTCCCAGCCTCTGGCAGTCAGAAAACACATTTCTGTTGCTTAAGATCCCCAGTCTACAATATTGTGTCAGAAACTAAGTCAGAGCTTAAAATGGGATTGAAGTGTCGATGGATGCTACAACACACATGAGAATATGATCTTAATTGAAAGAATCCTAATTGTGCAAATCCGTGTGTATGAAATATCCAGAATAGAATATCCATCCTTCCAGAGGCTTTGTCGCCCTTTGGGAACTCCTAAGAGGCAGGTGGCTTGGAGGAGGACAAGATGGACCCTGAGCTAGGCTTCTTACAGTAGAACCCTCACTCCACCCAGTACTATCTGGTCACCTTGGTGAAGCCATGAGACTCTTTGCCTCAGTTTCCTCTTCTTTAAAATGGGGGTAAAGGTTGTGCTGGCTTCATAGGGTGTGGCAAAGGTTAAATGAGTTAATTCACATAGACCGATTAGCCCACCATCTAGTGACTATCACAGGTGCTGTCCGTGGTATCTCTGCCTTTAGCTGATGGTGTGCCTGTGTGGTCTCTGGTCTCCATGAGGGCAGAGGTTGATTAGTAGTCTCTGAATCTGGCAGAATAAAGTGCTTATTCTGACCGCGAGGGAGAGGTGATGACTGATCCCTTAGCTCATATTTCTTGTGGATCTGCTAACCTAAGAGGCTAAGAAGACCTCCCCTGACCAGTTCTTGTCAATTCTTCCGTGTATTCCAGAGCAAACTCAGCCAGGCAGGGCTGAGTCAGGCCTCCAGCTTGCCTTGGGAAGGGGCAAACATTTGGTAGTAGATATAAGGTGTTGCAGTTTGATTTCCATTGCTGTGATAGCCAAAAGCAAACACTGATTGCATAGGGCTGGACCATCCCTTATCAATCACCAATGAAGAACATCCCTCATAGACATGGCAATCTCATCTAAGAAGTCCCTCAACTAAGACTCCCTCAGGTCACTTAGGCTGTACCAAGTTGACAGATGTAGCAAAGTGGATCCAGGGCTACTCCAGTTCAGACACTGACAGACGTTAAGGGAGCCACGAGCAAGCAGGAATCCTCGTGCTGTGGTGAACGGTGGGTTCTCTGTCCACATGGCCACTCAGGCTCACTCATGGGGTCTCAGGATCGGTCACCAAGCTGTCTTGTGTGGGAATCTCACACCAGCATTGTGTTACCCCATCTGTGATAACTTCCTGAGGCCTGCCCCAGACTTCTTGGTCAGACCCTTCACTTGCAGGGTTTGACAAGCAGACCCTCTCTGTTCACCCATCTTGGCTTGAGTGGGCTAAAGGTTACTCTCAGGCCAGGAGTCACAGTGGTTACAGGGCAGTTGGAAGCAGAGATGCCCGACTCCAGGGACCACCTTTGCCTGGTGGGTGGGCTCTGTGTGTTAGCACTTGACAGGGTATGCTTTGGAGGAAACCAGATCCCCTCAGCAGGGGCCAACACGTGTAATCACACCAGGCCACAGCCCTTGCTAACCTAAAACCCCTTTCCTCCACAAATCCCAGAGCAGACTTTATGGGGTAAGAGCCTCTAGCACGAATGTAGCTGAACATTAAGCCCCTCATCCTGTGTATGGATGGAGCGTTTGTTTTGTGCGGTCTGTTTCCAATTCTATTATTGGAGAAACCACAGTAGGGTAGGGGTGAAAGGTGTATGTGTGAATCAGTTCTGGTCTTCTAATACCCCAGGGCGACTCAATTACATCGGAAAACAGTCCTCAATAAAATTAGCTTTCGGTTGCCTGGGAGGCCACATTCGGTTTTGATTCAGTAGACACGCAAGGAGGGACAGATGGGCAAGAAATCAATTAATCTCGTGTAGGAAGGGCAAAAAGATTCACTAGTTTGAGTGCATCCTACAGGTACTGGTCCTGGGAGTTTGGTCCTCAGTGCAGTAGAGGTGGTGGTCCCTTTAAGAGGCGGGGCTTACTATAAGGTCATTAAGTCACTGGAGAAGCTGACCTTGGAAGGGATGGCTTGTTTTGAGGAGAGGCATATTATAGAAGTGCAATACCAGCCCCTCCCGCTCTCTAGCCTCCTGCCTGACCATGCCATTTCTGGCCCTGGCACAGGCTCTCAGCAGAGCTAACCACCATTCTGTCCGTCTGGCTTCTAAAAGGAAACAAACCCTATTTCTTTATACAATACCTCACTTTGGTCTTGTTGTTAAAGCAGCAGGAAAGAGATGGATACAGGGGGCGAGCAGGGGGTTTGTTACCTGCCATGAAATGGGCAACCTGGTATGTGGGGGGTGGGGAGAAGCAGCGGTGTGGCTGCCACTCCATAGAAGCCAAAGAACCAGAGTGTGACCAACCTGAGTCCACTTTTGCTTCAAGGGTGCTGATGAGGGATTTCCTGACTAAAGAGCCCCAAACAAGAGTGTTACATTAGTTGGTACATCCCGTCTATCCTGCTATTCAGGATCTCTCGTCTGTGAGTGTGTCAGTTACTTAACACCCCTGCCAAAGCAACTTAAGGAAGAAAGGATTTGTTTTAGGGTATGGTTCCCAAGAGAGGGAGGAAGAGGGGAGGGAGGGAAGGAGGGAGAGAAGGAGAGAGGGAGAGAGGGAGAGAGCTCATAGTCATGTGTGTGTTTATTTGACTGATAAAAGGGAAAAAGAAGGCAGCCAGCAGGCTAGCATCCTCATCTCTACTTTCTAATCCATCAGGATGAGTGAAAGCGGTTTCCTCCTGCACAGACAGGAGTGGGTCTTACCTCCTTCCTGCCCCACCATGATGACCCATATCCCCTTAAACCGTGAGACAAATAAATCTTGTCTCCTGAGGTCAGTGTGGCCAGGTCTTATCATAGCAAGGAGAGCAGCAACTAATACACTCCGCAGGAACAAGGATTCTAAAAATAGAACTGATAATATGCCTAACATTTATGCTCTCTGTATAGTCTAAGCACTCTCTGTGTATTTAGTCTTTTAGCTCTCTATAACAGCCCTGAGTGGCAGATGGTGTTACTTTCCTATTTTGCAGATGAGAAAACTGAGGCACAGAAAAGTTAGGAAGTTCCTCAAGTGCACACAAGAAGAATCTGGTGAGTGGGAGAGATGGGAGCCAGGCTCCAGCTCCAAGGCCTGGATCCTTCAGCACCTTGCTTCGCTCCTTGGCTCCAGATCACAGTCGGCATTGCAGAATCCATGACTAGATCAGAGCAGGAGTCAGAGCTCAGCGAACAGACTGGTTAAGGACACTTCAGTGGTATCATCAAATCTATGGGAAGTGAAAGGCCATCTATTTCTCTTCTCTGGGAACAGAACTGTGTGTTCACACACTTGCTGCTCTGGAAGTATCATAGTGGATCCACGGCTGATAATTTTTTCTTTCTCATGGGATTTCATGTAGCCCAGGCTAGCCTTGAACTCAATATGCAGCTGAAGATGACCTTGAATTGTTAATCCTCATACCTTTCCCTCCTGAGAGTGACAGGTATGTACTACTGTGCCTGCTGACCGGATCCAGGGTCTCACACGTGTTAGGCAAGCGCTAACCCCAAGCGCTGAGCTACACCCCAAGACCAATGTTGGATGGTGCATCCTGATTGGTAAGTAAGAAAGGACAAAAGGATGTGATCAGAGAACCCCAGTTAAAAGCAACCTGGGCATGGAGGCCTGTGTGAGGAAGACAGGGGCAGAGATGCTCTCCTGCCTTCCAAATATCTGTACTCACTAATTACGTGAATCTGAGCTCTTGGAAATACGCATTTGCATAATTACTGAATATTATTCCCTTGGGTACTTTAACGAGACAGAAATGTGAATGTAGAATACTTATAATCTTTAACTTAATTTACTTACAATTTGCTTCTTTCATTAAGGAGTCCCAGAGGCTGACGTGCTTAGACACAGAGTGAAAGCCATAACCATGGCAAAGTGGGAAACAATCTCAGAGACTGAGAAAGCTGATAAGATTTAGCATCTGTTTGACCAGTGATTCTGGCAGCTTGGTCAAAAGGGAAATAAAATATATTACATAGATCTTAGCATCCGTAGAGAAAGCCAGCCAATTCCACTGGCAAGACAAAGATTTTCCTGGCACCAGATTTTCAAAGAAATCCCCTATTCGAAATCTCCTATAGAGTACCCAGTGGCTGGTGTTCACCTGAGACCTGACTTTCAAGGCTTTGGTGGATTTGAGAGTATTATACATTTTACTAATTCCCAGGGACTTGGGAAACATTTGATTTTCTGGCTGAAAGGTTAAAATCCTCATCTTAGAACTCTGTATCCAGTATTATGGATGTCTGGACAGGAGCTAATCTCCAGAAAGTGCTGTTGTTGATAGAAGAAATGCTTTATTTAAAACTGTATGACAGCTCCTGGTCATACAGAGAGATCCAGAGCCCAGGAGGAGGGTGGGGTGCAGTAGCAGAGACAAAAGCTTGAGAGTTAGGCCAGAGTCTTTGGTCAACAGCAAAGGACATTTTGGACTGAAAAAATCCCAGCCTCACTGCATCAGGAGCATCAAGAGTGGTTGACTCAGGTCCAGTCCAGGTCTTCCCAAAGCTGCTGGCTGAATGAGAGGCAAGGCTAAGCCGAGGGAGAAACTGCCCCATTTTGGTTTATGAAACCTATAGAGTACCTTCAAACAGCCCCTGTGAGAAGTCAGGACCTGTGAATGACAGTCAGCAGAAATAAGGGACAAGGGGACATTGCTCCTGTTGCAATCTTCAGGAACAGAATCATAGAATAATTATGTATGAAATGTTTATAGAAAAGAGAGGTAATTATGAAGATGAGAAAGCAAGAAGAGATTATTGACTGATATTTTAAAATGGATTAGATAGAGGATAGATGTAGCTGAAGGGAGAATTAATGAAGTGGAGCACACATTCAAAGAGATTATCAAGACTGCAAAAAAAAAAAGTAGCAGAGGTGGAAAGCATTGATGATATACAGAACACAGAATGGGTCCCCAAAATATACAACAGAAAAGGTAGCAAAGAGACTACACTTAAAAAGATAGTAGAGGCTGGGCAGTGGTATCACACGACTTTAATCTCAGCATTTGGGAGGCAGAGGCAAAGGCAGGCAGATCTCTATTAGTCTGAGGTTAGTCTCATCTCTAGAGTGAGTTCTAGGACAACCAGGGCTACACAGAAGGACCCAGTCTCGAAAAACAAAAAACCAACCAACCAACCAACCAAAATCCTCTCAAACAAACAAACAAACAAAAAAAAAAAACAAAAGAGAAAAATAAACAAAACAGAAACAAAAAAACCCAACCAAACAAAAAAAAAAAATCAAACAACAACAAAAAAGAAGCCCTAGATAGTATCGTTGAATTCTAACTGGACATCATAGAACAAATGAAGACCCTACTTTCATGACTACCATCAAAAGCTTTGAGGGAACTCTAGACTCCTGCCCTTGAGCAGTTATATGAGGCACCCCAACACTTTGGCTGGGATGATACCAAAAGAGATCAAGGAGGGAGCTGAGACATTCATCTGAGGAGATTTATGGGGTACGGCTGGAGAACACTGGGGGAGCCAGAATCTCACACATTATTAGTAAGGATCCTTTCTTAGGTGGCAACAGGGGAGGAACCTGGGCTTTCGGTTCTAAGTGGTACTACATCAGTGCCCACCGCTTTCTCTCACCAGGGCAGTATCAAAAAGGACCAGTTGTCCTGTTGCAGTTCTGTGCTGTGATAAAATACCCTAACAGAAAGCACTTCCAGAGGAAAAGATTTGATTTTTAGACTGTAGTTCCAGAGGGACAGAGTTCATCATGGTGGGGAAGAAGGCTTGGCAGGAGCAGGAAGCTGGCTGTCCACATGACTGTCAACATACAGGAAGCAGAAAGTGAGAACAGGAAGTGGGGTGAAGCTATAAATAAATCCTCAAATCCCCTGACTCAGAATGCCTCACGCCAGTATCGGGCTTTGTTCCCATGTGACCACCTCCCCGTGTGTCTGCCTCTGTGTCATCTTTTCATAATGTCATTGTCATATAGGATCTTGTCTCATACTGATCTCATGCTATGACATCTAGATAGGGTCCCATGCAGACACTGGGATTAGAACTAGGGCAACTGAACTCATGGTACTATCACAGTCGTCGGACGTTCAGAGAACAGATAGGCCTGGGAGGATGAGGATTAGAGTGGAAGCCACCAGACTAATGGACTGTGTCCAGGCAGTAGTGTTCATCATAATGGAAGACCTCTCACCTGAGTGAGCCCGCTAGCAAGGCTCAGACACCACCTGCATCAACAGACCAGCAGAGGGAAGGGCCTGGAGGCCTGGCCAGCTGGGACCCCACGTTGAGCTTCACAGATGAAGAAAAGCCACAGTTAAACTGGGCCCTAAGGCCATGGTTGTAGGGCTCTTCAGACCTCGAGTGACGCTTCTGATGGGCCAGATCCCTACAGACAAATAGCCCTAAACTCCAAGCCTGCTAAATACATGGGAGGCCAGTGCTGCTGAGGGGACTGGAGAAGTGGACAGAACAAATAAACAAGAAAACAGAAACCAGTCAGGGTTAGCTTCCTGCCCAGAGCAGTTCAGGACTGAAGTTTGTCCTGGGAGGCAGAACTCGGCCTCTGGATATTTTCGTATCCTGGGTGAAGATATTTTCACTTGGACCAAATGACTGGCAAATCTTTAAGACCTGCTTTCTGGGTGTCCTACTTCACTGTGGCCTGCACATATGAACAACGGCTGACACACATCCAGGGGGTGCTGATCTGGAAAACCAGGTGCCCAGCCGCAGGCCACATATTCTGTACTGATGCTGGGAACAGAAAAACCGTAGAAGGAGACTGTTGGCCCTTGCTCATCCACAAAAGTAGACCCCAGGGCACCAGAGCAGTGATGAACGCCTAGACAGTGGGAGCACAGTTGGGGGTAAGATGGGCTCTCACCCCAGGAGAAAGATGCCAGCTGGGGGCTGCGGTTGCTTCTAATGACATTAACACAATGGCACTTGCTCCTTGGCAACATTTCTAATTCTCACTAATGATGACACTCTAACCAAAATGTCCAGGTTTGATATCTTTTCTTTTGAAGATACAAGTATCAATTTTAAAAAATCTTTTTCTTATAAAGATACAAGTATCCAAAATCTTGGGTTCCAAAGACATGAAGATAATTGGGCGTGGCTGTGTCTGTAGAATAGTTTCCAAACAGCAATACCATTTTTTATTACCAACAATAAGACTACTGAATCCAGTTTAGATTTTATTGGCGGTTCTTTTGTCTCTTTGTTCCATTTGGAATTACTGTGTCCAAGCCACTCGAAGCGATCCCTGTGAGGTTAAGCCTTCAATTGTGTATACAGAGCCGTTTGTTTCCATTTGTTTTCCCTGTTAGGAGATGGTTTTTATTCTTGTTGGTTTAATTTTGTTTTCAGTCACATAAACTGTTTATAAGGTCCCAAAGACAACTCACAAAACAAAGTTACACTCTGAGCAGTTTATTCATCTACTGTTTCTCATTTTCGTTTTAAGTTAAAAAAAATCGTATTTAATTGTGTAGTAGAGTGCAGGATGGACACATGTACATGCAGTACCCATAGAGGCCAGACGAGGGCGCTGGGTACTGTGGAACTAGAGTTAGAGGCTCTTTATGTGGGTGCTGGGAATTGAACCTCATATCTCTGCAAGCTCAGCAAGTGTACTTCATTGCTAAATCATCTTTCCAGACTCTAATTTCATTTTTTAAATTTAAAAACAAATGCCTTCGTTTATGCATTTTTCTTACATGGAAGGTAGCATCCTGTACACATTCTTCACCTGGTATTTCTAAAGCAGCAATATATTCTGACAAAAAAAAAAAAAAAACCTCACAGTGATCTGGGGAGATGGTAAATTCAAATTCCAGAACCCACTGCAACCCCCAGCACTGTGGAGAGGTGGCAACAGAGTTGCTGGCTGCCAGATTAGCTCCAGGTTCTGTGAAGTATTCTGTAGAGTAAGCACAGTGACAGAGGACGCCCAATGTCTTCCTATGCCCCACTCTCTGTGTCTCTCTCTGTGTCTCTGTGTCTGTGTCTCTGTCTCTCTCTCTGTCTCTGTCTCTCTGTCTCTGTCTCTGTCTCTCTCTCTGTCTCTCTCTCTCTCTCTCTGTGTGTGTGTGTGTGTGTGTGAGCACAAGAACATAAGCCCATGCATAATCTAGAAGAAGACACTGGGGAGTCTCAATTTAAGATTGTCTACACTGGATTGGCCTGTGGTCTTGTCTGTGGGGGAATTCTTGAATTAAGTTAACCTATATGGGGTGATCCAGCCCACTGTGGGTGGCACCATTCCCTAAGTAGGGGTCCTGAACTGTATAAGAGTGGAGAAATAAAGCCGGGCACAAGCAAACCAATGTACATGCCTTCATTTCACTTCTGATCGCACTTGACTGAAGGTGTGATGTGACTAGTTGTCTCAGCTGTGACCTGCTGCCATGACTTCCCTGCAAGGCTGGACACATAACCTGCAACTGTGAGTGCAGACAAACTCTCTCTACCTTAAGCTGCTTTTTGTCAGGGTGTTCCATCACAGCAACAGAAAGGAAAGCGGGGCAAGTTCTTAGCCGAACAGTCATCAGCCAGGTGGGGTTAGGATCAGGTAAGAACAGCAAATGGAGTGGTGGTGACATCAGAGCTCCCCCTTCCCAAGGAGGCTCACCCCATACTTCATTCTAGAAGATTCCTGAGGTCTCACATTATACACATTGTTATAGAGTATTGTTTAGGGGATAATGGCAAGGGAGGGAATCTATACGTGTTCAATATAAACACAAGCACTTCGCCATGAGTATTTCCTATCCGTGGTGGACATGGCACACATAGACACAGACTGTGTCTGTGTCTATGACTGAGGAGTGGGGCTCACTCAGGCTGTGAACAGTCACAGGGTGTAAAGCCGAATGACCTCCAAAGCAAGAGTAGCTTGACCTTGGAAAATCCGCTCCACTGTCAGAGGCTCAGTCTTCCCTCTGGAAAAATGAGAACCAACTACTTATCTTGTAGGGGTATCAGGGGGATTAAATGGGATCAAAGGCATGAAGTGCCTGGTGTCGAGAAGGCACATCATCAATGATCTTTCCTTCAAACAGATCCAACAGTATAGGCTGATGTTTGCTAAATATGTCCTGAGCTGGAGCTCCAACTGTTTATAAGCCTGTCACAGCTGCTGCCAAGCTATGTGACACCGGACGAGTGCCCTTTCCTCTCTGGGACCTGCCTTCCAGAAATTGAGAAGCAGAGGGTTGGTTGGTCAGGATCCTCACTCGTCCATGGATGGTTTGAATTACCCTGAGACGGTTTCTATTAGCTTTTAGAAAGGCAAAATTTTGGGCACCGCGCTTCATCTGTTGCTGAAGGAGAATCTGTAGTGAATTTGACCCTGGCTGATCCTGGGCACATAAATGTTTGAGATACAAAAGCCCAGCTGATCTCTAAGGCTATAATATCCCCTGTCTTCTGCTTCCCTGCCTGCCCATCACTACTGTGGTCTTTTTCCTAAGGCCACATGGACTTCACCAGGATCTAAGTCACTACATAGCACCACTCAAGCCTCACCAAGATTTCTCAAAGTACAAGGTGATCCTCTGGATTCTTTGTAAAGCTGTTCTTAGGATCACTGGTATCTGTCACTAGTCAACTTTTCACTACTATAATGAAATACCTGAAGCAAGGTGTTTTATAGAGAAAAGAGGAGGTGTATTTAGCTCATATTTTCAAAGTTAAAATAGACTAGAATACGCTCACAGGGAGCTGCCCCGTTACCCCATGTCACCTAATACAACACGTGTAGAAAGAATATCTTATGTCTGTATGGATGTGATGCTTGTCAATAACAAATTCGATGGCCTAGGGCTTAGGCAGAAAATAGGAGATGGGATATCCTGGAGGCAGAAAGGATTCTCGGATAGAGCCAGGCATGGGAGATTCGCCCAGGATGATGTGATGAAACAGACACATGGTACCTGACTAAGCATAGGTAACCGGTCACGTGGCAGAATGTAGATTAGAAAAAAAATGGGTTATATTAAGTTATGATCTAGTCAGATGGCCTAGCTATATGACCAAGGTATTTGTAAATATATTTTGAGTCTGAGCTTTATTTCTTGGAACACGAAGCTGATGGTTATGCCAGGAGTACATGTTAGGAGGAAACATATCTCAAGTCATCAGCACAAGGGGCTGAGTTGGACACGAATAGGTTCTTCTAACAACTCAGGAGAACCACCTTCTAAAGGCATTCCCCAGTGACCCAAGGGCTCAGGAGGCCTCGCCTCTCTGAAGCTCCATCGTGCCTTCAATCATGGTGAACCTGCGGGGCATATACTTAAATAATTAAGCTACATCCAAGCTCTAGCAATTAGTTAGAGCATTTAATCACACGCTCTCTAGTTACCGCTCATCTGGTTTCTCTTCAGCTGCTACTTAAGCCACAGACAGTCACGGTAGCTTATGGATGGGAACACGCTGAGAATACATCGTTAGGCAATTTCATCCTTGTGCTCACATCCAAACTAGGACTGACGAGACACGACAAGGTCATATACCGGATGGGATCACCCACGACAAAAAACACTGCTATGTGGGCAGCTAGTGGACAAAGCATCCTTACTGAGTGTGTATGCTGAGTGCGTCGCGTGTGTCTGTTTCCAGCTATTACTCCGAGTCTGAAGCAGGAGGGTGGCTCCAGCCCAGGATTTTAAGACAAGCTTGGGCAACAAACTCTTCACCTTCACAGAAGTCAAGGAGGTGGGCAACTTGTGTAAAACTCATAGAAATTGGAGAATGAGACTTCCATTGCGGCATCTTCCATTCATTCCTGCCTGAAGGAATTCTTAATGACTCCACCCAAACCATGTTCTACATACAGTGCTCATCACTGTTTTTCAAAAAGCCTCAACAAATCTACATTTTCTATTTCTTTTAAAAAGAAAATGTGGGTGTGTGCATGTTCATATGTGGGGGTAACCCTCAGCTACAACAAGTACATGTGTGTGCATGTATGTGGGGGCCAGAGGTCAACCTTGGGTGTCATTGGTAGGAGCTGGACATCTGATTTTTTGAGAAAAGGTCTCTTACTGAGACCTGAGGCTTACCAATTAGTATAAGCTAATGGCTAGTGAGACCCTGAATCCACCCATCTCTGCTTCTAGCACTAAGTTAGATCACCAGCACCCATAAAAAAATCCCTGCAGAGATCTAACTTGGGTCATCATACTTGAATGGCAAGCTCTTTTTGTTTGTGTGTATGGGGGGTGTGTGTTAAGACAGGGTTTCTCTGTGTAGCCCTGGCTGTCCTAGAACTCACTCTGTAGACCAGGCTGGCCTTGAACTCAGAGATCCTCCTGCCTCTGCCTCCTGAGTGCTGAGATTAAAGGCGTGCGCCACCACCACCTAGCTTGAATGGCAAGTTCTTTACTGATTAAACTGTCTCCTTAGCTCCAAGTGCTGCAGAACTTGATATAAACCTTTTAGGCAATACTATGTGTTCAGAACAAAAGAATGTTTCTAGAAAAGAAACTCCTAGCGTTTGTCTTCAACAAAAACAATTCTTTTGATGAAGAGTCATATATGCATTAACCAAAACCCAGGAGTGAGTGCCGTGCTAACAACTGTGGCATAGCATTTGCTGCATGGCTGTGAGGCCACTTAGAGCAACTAGAAAGACTGTGTTCCGACATAGAGAAACGTTTATTTCCTATCAGGTAAGAATGCGGAATGGCTCGCATGATAGAACTGTTATTGATATTCGGAAACAAGAACTGAAAATGAAAGAGGAAAGTATAGCAATTATTTGAATTACTTCCTGTTCCCATTTGATTCTTAAAAGTTTTGCCTACTTTTTTTTTTTTAAATTGAAAACTCTTTTTCGAGATCCTGAAAAGAGACTCAGAGATCACCTTGAAAGAATTCACTTTGTAGGGTGTCCCCAGAATTCTGTTATGTGTGCAGTGACAGATACTCAACGTTTGAATCTATAACCACAGCTAACGCAGCAGGAGCAAAGGTGGCCTCAAGGCTGGAAACTTCCACTTGATGGGAGGCCCTAATGGTTAAGCTGCAGCTTCAAGCCACCATTCTTCCCAAACAAGATTGCATTTGCAGATTGCCAGCGGGCTGTGTGCTTGCCAAGAGAGTCTAAGCGTTCAGACATCTTTGTTGTAGGTACCAAGTGTTCTCTGAAGAGCTCTGGTCACAAGGAGCTTCCAGGTCCCTCCTTCCTCAAGCTGGCCCTGGAGCAAATCCCCGGGGCAGGGGTGGCGGGGGAGGAAAACCCAGACTTATCCCTATCTGTAGTCACCCACAGTGCACAGCGACCAGCCTTCCTACCAAGCCACACAAGTATGTCTCAGGAACACCTCTGAAATCTTGTCTCTGAGATAGTGCGCCTATCTAAAGATAGTGGCATTGAGCGCTCTTCACCGGAGAAACAAAAGGAATTTTCAACATTCTTGGAACATAGTGGTGATCACCACTTGTTAGTATCTCAGATCCTTTGTATTGACCCAGCACATGAGTCTCTGTGGTTAGCAGCTCTCTGTGCTGGGATAGCATGGGCGTTTGCGTTGATCAATGTCTCTCCGGATGTGATTTGGAAATCCTGTGTAAATGAAGTTTTTGAGACCCATGTGCTGTCTGTTCTGCTGTAACTAGGAACCTGTCATGATGAAACTGGGCCTTCAGTCTAGGTGTTCAGTCACAGGATCCTGGACAATGGAACTATGTCCTGACCTTGCATACCTGTGAACATCATGGAATGCAGTTAACACAGGCTGAGAGGCAGCCCTAGATCACGTGCCCCTAAGGATGGCAGTCAAATGTGTGGTCTGTTCATGACTGAAATATCATACGGTGTGTATCTGAGAGGCAGATGTGTGTGCTCAAGGCTTTTCTCTACGGAAAACAGAACAGTTGAAATGCCTGTTAAATTCATTATAGCACACACTTGCAATGTAATTGTGTATGTGTGTGCGTGTGCCATGTGTGCTGCATGCATGTTCATGTGTTCTGGATAAAACACTGTGTACATGAACAGATACATGTGAGCAGGCGTGCAGAAACCAGAGGACAGCTTCAAGTGTCATTCTTCAATAGCCATCTATTTTGTTTTGAGATGGGCTTTCCCACTGGCCTGGACTTTGCTACATAGGGCAAGCAGCAAGCCCAGGGTAGCAAGCCTGTCTCTGCCTCCCCAGCTTAGGGATTGATTACACGAGCACACCACCACACTTGGCTTTAAAACAAACGAACAAACTGGGGATCAAACTCAGGTCCTCATGCTTGCAAAGCAAGCATTTTCTTGCAGAGACATCACCCCCGTCCTCAGAGGAGACTAACTCAGCATTAGCGATGCTGTAGATGTGCAAACTGTGGCATAAAAACTACGGCCATGGACTGCTGAGACATTCTGTGCCACATTTAGTGTTGCGGCTCTTTTACTGCCACAGTGAGGACACAAGGACCAGCAGCTTTGCTTGGTTCTGTGTACCCACGGCCCTGCTCTGCCTGCCCACCCGGAGGCAGTGCAGCTCTGAGAGGCTCTGGGGCCTCTGTAAGGACAGCCAACTCTGAGAGAGGGCCTGGGGCTGAATCTCATCAGATCAACATGGGCCCCAGACCCAGCCTGCCCTTTGCCACAACAATGTGCTGTTTCTCCTCCATGATACTCACTTTCCAGGTAATGCAAATGAACAGGTGGGTGGTAAGAGGTAGGGGTGGGATTTGAACCGGCGAACCTTCAGCAATGCAGAGCAAAGAGGGATGGAGGAAGAGAAGGCTATATGCCAGGCAATATATTACAGAGAATGTGAAACAAGACAGGAAGTCAGCAAGGACATACCCAGAGGGAAGGACAGACTAGGACAAGGGGAGCCTTAGGTGGACCCAGAAGATGACTCATTCTTAATAGGCCCAGGAGGAAATGGCTGTGATGGAGGCTGTCACGAGAACTGCTGCTGCACACTGGGCAGATGCCAAGGTTCTGACATGGTTTAAAGGCCACACTGCAGCCTCAGCAATGCCCTCACTAAACCCTCCCACAGTGGTTCTCAGCCTGTGGGTCTCGACCCCCTGGGGGTTGACTGCACCTTTCACAGGGGTTGCATAACAGGTATTTACATACGAGTCAGAGCAGTAGCAAAAATCACTGATATGAGGTTGCAATGAAAATAATTTTATGGTTGGGGGTCACGGTCACTACAACATGAGGAATTGTATTAAAGGGTCACAGCATTAGGAAGGTTGAGGACCACTGCCCTATGTCTGTCCCCTTAACACACATATGCTGTCCCCAGTAAACACTAGATCCCCTTTCTTCTCTCTTCAGCCCTTTCTGTCTGTGGATTTGCATATACGATGCATCTTCTATGCAACAAGTCATATAGAAACAGAACTTGCCCTCTTGTGACAGGTTTACTTAACTCTGTACAGTTAGTGTGTGAGAGCGCATCCTTCCCAGGCAAGGGTGAGTAATACTGCACTGTATGCCTATAGCACACCCTACTCCTCCTCATCCACCCAATGGTGGACTCTCGAGTTGCTCTTGTGTTTCAGCTCCTGAGAAGGACATCGCCATGAACTTCTGTGTCCAAACATCTGTTCAAGACCTCGCTTTTAATTCTCTGGGGTAAAAATTCAAAGGTAGAATTTTTGGCCAGCTCTGGCAAGATACACCTATAATCCCAGCTATTTGGCAGGTTGGGGCCGGCAGATCACAAGTTCAAAGCCAGCCTAGGAAACTGAGGAGACTGGATTCCTTGCCCCAAACCATAATTACTGATCGTGTTGTGACTTTAGTTTTAATTGAAAACTTGAGAAAACTCCATGCTGTTTTCCACAGTGGCTGCAGCGTTTTAGATTCTGAACCTGGGCTTGTGTACTTCATTCCATGCTACCTCAGAAGTGTGCTTCAGCTACAAAGAACACAGAGATACAGGGGTGGGGGCAAGGGCAGGGGTAGGCCCAGGGGCAGGGACAGGATGAGTCTTTGTTCTTAGAGTGCAGAAAGGAGCCTGTCCCATGCCAGAAGCTTCCATGGAAGTATCCTCAGTTAGAGCCCAGGGAGAAACCAGGCAGAGACATTTATACAGAACACAGAGGGAATGATGGGCTGCTGCAAGTTCAGAGGAAAAGGAGATGATGACAAGATTATCTTGGTGACACGTCATGGATCTTATTGAGTGTGACAGGTGTCACGAGCCAGATTTTGTCTCTTACAGTGCTATATAGTGGGCCCGGGGGAATCTCTCTTTCAACATTCCTTATTTACCCAGGCAGTTCAAAGCTTCAGAATTCATCTCTACATTTGGCATCACATCCTGGGGTCACAGGGACCAGGATACAAAGATGAATTGATTTTGGTGCCCACAGACGAGCAGGGAAGCTGACGCAGCAATGCACCGCCCCCGACAGCACACAGAAGGGCATCTTTGGGATGCCCAGGGTATGGGCCAGCATAGAAAAAAGTCTATTTGTAACTAACATGCCTGGGAGGAAAAAAAATCCCACATTCTAGGGTGCGGCTGCATCTCCTCGGGCTCAGAATCCCATGGCCCATGAGGCACAGGTTACCCAACTGCCAGCGGGAGAGCCAGTCCTGACACAGCATTTTCAGAACATGGCTGTGCATTGACATAGGACGGTTCAGAGAAGGGACCTAGTCTCTGCGTTTTCTTCAGAGGTTCTAACTTTTGTTTAGACTCATCCCCCTTCCTCCACCCCCAGCCCAGTGAAAATAAAGCCAATCTCTTTGAAGCCAAGCTTTCTCATGAGCAGGAAAGCTGTGGCCTATTCTGATGCACACCCACCCAAGAGCCGTGTGCTGTGTGAACCCAGAGACAGCTGAGAGACAGATGTGCTACGGGGCATCGGGCCAGGCTCTGATCACACCCCCAGCCCTCCTGGGAACATCTGCAACGGGACACTTTTCCTTTGCAGGCCACATTGCCCTGAGCCCCTTCTGTTTATCCTTAGCCCCCTCCCAAACAAGTCCTTCCCTCTACCCTCTATGTCCCTGCAAGCTCCCCCTGCAGTCTGACCACTGGGTGAGAGGGACATCTTTAAATGTCACTGGACAACCAGGAACCATCAAGCCTACCCTTGGGTAGGTAGAGAAGGCTCAGGTTTAACACTGGTACCACATCTGGCCAGGGGTTTCTACAGGGTGAGTGACACTGCCCAGCTAGAGACAGGGAGGGCTTCCAGAGGCACAGATCTTTCCCTTGGATGCCTGGGGCCCTCCCTCTTCCTGTCCCCCCCCCAACTCCAGGCTCTTTAAACTTCATCCCCAACCTTCCCACCCCATGCACCCAGCTCTTCACACTCACCCAGAAACAGAAACATCAGCGCAACCTTTGCAGCCTTTCAGGCCCCACCCACCCTTCTCTGGGCTTGGACAGCCTCCGGCTTCTCCACCCTTGGTCACCCCGCCCTCCTGGTGTCCATGTGAGGTACTCAGTTCTCACTCCCCTTCTTCTCAGGACCACCCTGCCCTGCCTGCGTCCCTTCCTTCCATTCCACACCCGCCCCTGCTCGTCTTGCTCCCAGAGCTCCCACCTATGTCTCGCCATGTCCCTGACCCACTGTGTCCTGGCAAGGATTTGAAGGAATTCTGTGGCCACATGCTGGTGCTCAATGTCACTGCGACACAGTCCAGTTTGCCCCGTCCTGCACGCACCTGCCGTCTCTTCCGTGCCACTCTCTGCCTGACTGCCTGTGATCTCTCTTGAGCTTCCTTTTCTCCTCAGCTTGTTACAATGGTTCCTGAGCATCAGAGCCAACACCTACAGCATCCCATGCATCTTGTCAATGAACCTGGACCTTCTTTCATCTAACCTGCTTCTCCCTTGGGGTCCTCACAGCCACCTGGAGAGCTCCCGAGGAGACCTCCCAGGTCCTCCCTGCCTGCCTCCTCCTATCTAAAGAAGCTGAAGCCATCCCACCCCAACACCTGTAGACACATCATCATCATCATCATCAACAACAACAACAACAACAACTTCTCTGCCCCAGGACTGACAAGCAATTTCCCATCATGTCCCATGCCCTGATGTACCCATGTCCCTCTTCTAACCACCTATTTACATCACCGAACTCACAGATGTAGGCTTTGCACATTTCTCCCTGCCTCTCCCTGCCTCCTTACACTACACTCACAGATGCAGCTCTCCCTATCTCCCCCTGCCTCTCCCTGTTTTTCCCTGCTTCTCCCTGCTTCCCTCTGCCTCTTTACACTCCACTCAGAGATGCGGCTCTTCCTGCCTCTCCCTGCCTCCCCCTGCTTCCCCCTGGCTCCCCTGTCTCTCCCTATCTTCCCCTGCCTCCCCTGCCTCCCCCTGCCTCCCCTGCCTCTCCCTGCCTCTCCCTATCTCCCCCTGTCTCTCCCTGACTCCCTCTACCTCTCCCTGCCTCCTCTGCCTCTCCCTGCCTCCCCTGCCTCCCCTGCCTCTCCCTGCCTCCCCTGCCTCCCCCTGCCTCCCCCTGTCTCTCCCTGCCTCTCCCTATCCCCCCTGCCTCTCCCTGACTCCCTCTGCCTCCCCTGCCTCCCCCTGCCTCCCCTGCCTCTCCCTGCCTCTCCCTATCTCCCCCTGTCTCTCCCTGACTCCCTCTGCCTCTCCCTGCCTCCTCTGCCTCTCCCTGCCTCCCCTGCCTCTCCCTGCCTCCCCTGCCTCCCCCTGCCTCCCCCTGTCTCTCCCTGCCTCTCCCTATCCCCCCTGCCTCTCCCTGACTCCCCTCCCTCTCCCTGCTTCCCCTGCCTCCCCTACCTCCCCTGCCTCCCCCTGCCTCCTTACACTGAACTCACAGATGTAGAACCTGCTTGCTCAGCACATTTAACTTTCACATCCTTGATCACTCTGTACTAGAAGAGAGCTTTTAGTTACTTCTTCCCAGGTCCTATTTATACTTCTCAAATGAGGGGATTCTTCCCCCTAGAAGCATTTTCCCCTTGGGCCAAGTTTCTCCCAGTCTTGCCATATGTACCATAATGGACTGCTTAGCAACATGCTATCCCTGTGCGAAATAATGAGCAGTTAAGTGGAAAATACAAAACAAATCAGAAAACTAAAAACAAACAAAAATCCCAACCCAAACCAAACAAACAAGCAAACAAACAACTCCCCCGAAAACCCAAAACCCAAATGAGGGCACATTGTGTGCCGTGTGTACATGGGAGCTGTTGTGGATCTGCCCCTATGCAGAGCTGAGCCATCTGAGGCTGTACACATGGGAAATGTCTCTTGCTGTGGGGGGTGGGTCTCCTTGTCATCACGCTGAAGCCAGGACCCAGCTGGGGCAGAGACTGAAGACCCTGCAGAGCTTCTGCCTCCATGCCCTTCCTCCATTCTCCCCGCCCACCTGCCCACAACCAAGAACCAGCTGGAGGTAGCCCACAAGGCATGATGGGGCCTGCAGCCATATATTGCCAGGGAAACGCAAGGCCCCCCAATCCATAGAGGATCAGTTCCAAGACCCCAGTGGATGTCTGAAACCACAACAGTATCAAACCCTACGACTTAATCTTTTCCATCTTAATTAGGCTCTCGTTTGCTTTGTGGCCACAAGGCCTGCACTTTGAGGCAAAACCCCTAAAGTGGCACAAATTTCTTTTGCCTTTTTCATCATTTCATGGATAGAGAATTAGTTTGCACACATCTTAGTATCCTTGGCATACTTCTTTTATCTTTCCTTAAAACAAGAGCCTCCATTTTTTCCACTCATGGAAGAAACTATAAAAGGGCACATGGAATGCTGGGAAGATGATGTCATAGGGTGGTGTACACCTGTAATTCCAGCTACTCAGAGCAGAGAGACAGAAGGGTCATGGATGTGAACACAGCCTTTGCAACTTATGAACTCAAGATTGCTCAGTGGTACCATTGCTAGCATTCACAATGCTCTGAGATTTATCCCAGTGTTAGAAAAAAAACCTAAAGCTACTCAAAATGAACATACAAGAATAAGGTTGGCTGGGTAAGTGCTTGGTAGGTAAGAGTGCTTACACCACTCATCAGACCTTGAGTTTGGCTGCACAGTGCCCATTTGAAAAGGCAGGCATAGAAGTCTCACTGAGGCTTGCTGGCCACTAGCCTAGTTGACAAATGGCAGGCTAAGGGTTCAGAGAGAGACTGTCTCAAAGGAATAAAGTAGAGAGTGACTGAGCAGGATACACGATGTTCTTGAACACCATTTTGCACACCTGTGTGTTGACATACACATGAATATATGGCATGCACACAATAAATAATAGAATAAGGTTGGGGCCAGCTAAGGTATCTGCTTTTCCAGAGGATCCAAGTTTGGGTCTTAGCACCCACATCAGGAGGCTCACAATCTCTTTGTCCTCCTCCTTCTTTTCCTTCTTCTTCTCTCTCTTTCTCTCTTTCTCTCATCTCCTCCTCCTCCTCTTCCTCCTCCTCCTTCTTCTTCTTCTTCTCCTCTCTCTCTCTCTCTCTCTCTCTCTCTCTCTCTCTCTCTCTCTCTCTCTCTCTCTCTCACACACACACACACACACACATGCAATACACGCATACCCCACAACTAAAAATAAATCTTGAAAAGGAAGAGGTTTTAGCAAAGGAACAGCCAACCCTTCCAGTGCATGTAAAAAAGGAATGAGCCCCATGAGTTCATGCCGTGTAAATACTGAAGACTTACAGAGTTAACGAGATGAAGGTGTCTTTGGTCTCCTGAGACCTAAAATGTGTTTTTAGTTTATGAAATTGAAATTTGGAAACATGACCTGGATGTTTTGCTTTCTGTAATTTGGGAGCAGAGGAGAGGAAAAGGGAAATCCTAACCAGGCAAGTCACTGCCTCTCAAAAAGAACCAGCTACCCAGCAGCTTGCCCCTCTCCAGTTAAGATATGGCCCACATTACCCCACCGGGACAGCAAAGAGTCTGGTGTCTGTCAGTCATTCCCTGGATGAGGAGGGCCTCACTACCGAATCATTTTGGTTTTGCTTGTGGGGAGGTTACAATAGTAGAGATCAAACCCAGGGCCTTGAGTACTCTAAGTTAGCTATGTAGGAGTGGGTCATGCTCCAACCACAGGAGACTGTTTGAAAGCCACCCAAACCTAGGCACCAGTCATTCATCAAGGAGCAAAGGCCACGCCAGGCTGTCTTCAGGCCACAGACCATGTCCATCAAAGATCCTGACATGCCTATAAGCCCGCGTGTGTGGGCAGCTCTCATCAATGTATGCATCAAGCTTGCCCTCAGGAGGAAGGCAAAGGGCAGCCTGTATTCCACACAGTAGTACAGCGTTGTGGGGCAAGACACTGGCAAGCATCTATAAGCCTCCGTCTGACGAGACAGCTGCCATAAAACTCTTGATCCACAGAGACATTATGCGCCTGTAATAGGGCACAGGTGGGTCCTAGGGACCAGTTCCTCTCAAAGCTCAATGTTTCTCTTAGTCTTTGATACAGGTTGACTACCCATCATTCTAACTCTTTGGGACCAGAGTAGCTTTTTAAAAGGATACTTTTTAAGGATAATTTTTAAAAAGATTATGCGATACACATGTGCCCACACAAAATGAGATACCTTGGGGGTGGGACTGAAGCCAGCAATGCCTTGCTTGCACCTTACGTACACGGCCTGGGGGTGACCTTGCACTGGTGTTAGCTGTGCCGCACCCCATGAACATTGCCCCCACTGTAGCATCTTGGATTTTGAAGGATCATGGATTTGGATTTCCTAGTAAGTGGTCCTTGTACTTGGTCTATAATCAAAAATGTTCATGGTGAACCCATGGACACAGAGGTCATGCGCCATGGTACAGTTAACCTAGATAGCTTCAGTAATGAGAGACGTATGGATCCTATGTCCCAACATCTGCTCTGAACAAAGAACTGGATTTGTCTCAAACAAAAAACAGTTCAAGGCCAGGTTTGTCTACAAAGTGAGTTCCAGGACACCCAGGGCTAGAGTAAGATCCTGCTTTAAAATTAATTAATTCAAAATAAACAAACTAACAACCCCCCCCAAACGAATATAAAAATCAAGGCCAGCAAGATGGCTCTGTGGGTGTGCCCAAGCCTGATGACCTGAATTTGATCCTGTAGCCCATATAGTGGAAAAAGCACTGAGTCATAAGTCCTTGAATGGGACTCTGGGTCCCTGGTCCCTTCCTCTTCGTCATCATGTCCTGGCCAAGAAGAGAGCATTATATGTTCCACCAGAAGGTTCTGCCACAAGCCTCAAAGCAACCGAACCACGTGTCCATGGTCTGAAACTGCAAAACCCTAACAGCGATGGCAAGCCAACGCCAGAAGAGATACAGGCAAATTCTGGGAGCTCTACAAGGTCTCGGTTGAGGATGTTTGGTTGGGAATCAGCCCAGACCATGAAGCCCTGAAACTGTTCCTATTTAAGCCACGGATGGGACTCTTCATCCTCTGTATCCATGGAAACACTAACTCGGGGAGGGGACTATTCTCTTTCATTTGTTGCCATGCATTATCAGTGCATGTGATTATTTCCATTACCAAGCAGACGGACGGATGGTGGGTGCTAAATAGGAACTGACAACCCCCAGGCAAATGCTCACAGAGACCTTGAAAGCAAGCCATTGGAAGGAAGCTGATTGGTGTGGCTGGATTCTGATGGTCTTGCTCTAAGAACCTCCATTGGCATGGAACTCAATGGAACACTGCTGTGCGGAGGGACAGGTGAGCAAGCGCCTGCCCCATGGGCTCTGAGCCTAGCTGTCACCTGAAGCGATAGTTATTTATGGGAGACTCTCCTGCCTTGTGTGACAGCCAACAAGGACTTTGGAAATCCAAATGCTCATGGGATGAGCGAAAGCAGGCATGGCCTGTGTCAGAGGCTAGAGAACTAACCTCCTCTCTTATTTCTAGAGAACAATTAGATCCAGAGGCGCCTTAAATTATTTTCTGAGATATGATCTCATGTATCCTAGGCTGGTGTCCAACTCACAAAGTGACTAACGATGACCTTGAACTGCCGATCCTTCCAAGTGCTTGGATTATACATGCACCACATGCCCAGTTTATACCGCACTGTGAATTAAACCCAGGCTGCTTGCATGCTAAGCAAGCACACCGCCACCTGGACCACATCCCTAGCCCCTTCCCTACTCTTTTTTTTTGCCAGCATTACCCTAAGTTCTTCTGGGGAGCCACCCTGTTTCTGAGGCTCAGCCTGTGTGGATTTGGGTAGAGCTGATGCTGATGCTTGACCTGAAGCCTGGCCAAGCAAAGCCTCGTATCCACTCAGTCACCATGTCAGGGGTGAACAGGTTCAGGGTGAGCAGGTGGCCACTAGAGCAGACCGAGAGAGTTCTCATGGGGCCTTCATCTGGTAAGACACGTGCCTCAGCTGGCAGAAGCTGGCTTTGCTCTTGTAGGAAAGTGCCTGTCTGAGAAGGGGACCACCAGAGCCAAGAGACAGATCAGAGGTTGTCTTACTGCCTTGGGAGAGGCAGGGTGTGTATATGTGTGGGGAGTGCTTGCTGTAAGGCAGGCGGTGTGTGTGGGGCGGAGTGCTTGCTGTTCAAGTAGGAGGGTCTGAGTTCGAATCCCCAGAACCCATGTGAAGCCAGACATGGAAGCACATGTCTGCAATTCCAGTGCTCTAGATATGAGATGGGAGGTGGACCCAGGAGAATCCTTAGACTCTTAAGGGTGAGCTAGTCAGGTATATGCATTCTGTCTCAAACAAAGTGGAAGGCAAGGACTGGTACCCAAAGCTGTCCTCTGACCTCCACACAGGTGTCAAGGCACAAACACACCCAGATGCAGGCACAGAAATGTTCATGTTTGTGAAGGAAGCTACTTGGTGTGGACAGATTCTGATGGTCTTGCTCTGAGAACAAGAGCATGCACACACACTCTCTCTCTCTCTCTCTCTCTCTCTCTCTCACACACACACACATAGACACACAGACACACACACACAGACATACACAAAGACACATACACAAACTCACTTTTACACACACACAGAGCACAGAAGGTGTCACTGTGCCTGTAACCAGTAAACCTGAGTTCAATAGACTTCTGATATTGAGACCACTGTAAGCTAGGCTTCTGACATTTGCAATAAAGGAGTCCAGATACAGGTATGGAAATGAGGGGTGAGGAGGCTAAGAGTCTGTGATGGGGCATTTCCATTTCTGTGCTTGGGGGACACACATAGAGAGGACCCAGCATCCCATGAAAGATTTGAACCCCTAGATTGTGGCTTCAAACTCAGGACTACAACAGAGAGTGCTACTGACTGGGCAGAGGCTGTCTTAACGGTATCAGGTTTAAGGAATGCCTCTGTTCTACTGCCTTCTAGGCCCCTGCCTATTTCATAGTGTCATGTGACAACATTCACCACTCTCATGTTGTCAAGTCTCTGCCTTCTACAAAGATGGGCCATTTCGTTGTGGCTTTTTAGGGTGCAATGGTAGGCCGGACTGAGGCAGTCAAAGCCACAGTGGGGAGGGGGCAATGAGTACAAGGTGACTCATTCCTGGCAGACATGCCCATCTTGTGGCCCATGGGTCACATGCAGCCCTAGAGAGCTAGGAATGTGGCCCAACACAAAATCATCAACTTACTTAAAATATTATGAAATTTTCTTTTTTGACGGGGGATTTTTCCTGTAACTTGCTTGCGCAGGTCTTAAGTGTGAACTTTGCAGATGACAACTTCATGTCGCAATGTCAAAATGCTGGACTCTTTTGGTAGAGCATATGGTGCAGCAGAAGATCCAAAGTCAAGAGGGAAAGGGGGTGACGTCACAAGAAAAGGCCAGAGAAAGGAGGTCCCCAGAGCGATGGATAGGCAGCCAGCCATGGGCTAGAGTGAGGCAAATTCACACCTGAAGAAGACCTCCCTTACAGAGCTTTTCCTGCTGAGCTGGGTAGGAAGTGGGAGGAGCATCCTTGGTGGAGTGGGAGCCTTCCACAGCTGTTCAGATGTTTTCACAGGGTCATGGCCCCAGCCTCCTTGCTCCCATGAGGAGGAGACTGGTCTGGTCTGGTCTGGTCTTTGTCTATAGTACTGGAAGCCTTGTCTCCCTCTCTGGGCCCCTGACAGCTCCAGCAGGCTGCTGGGGGCACCTTCCGCTGCTAAGAATACATTTCCTACTCTAATTCTATTTCCGAGAGGTGGCTGGCCTGGATGCCTGATGTGTCAAATCATCCCGAACAAACTGTCCCTCCAACTTTGTCATCAACAGGCTCAAGGGTGCATAGTCTCTTCAAAGAGCCGGGAACAACTGTGTGTGCTTAAGTAGGGACAGCCACAGTAGCCAGTTGGGACATCTCTCTGTGGTCCACCCTGGGACCCATTGGCTTCTGGTCACAAACTGCTACTCAGATTCTCTGCTTGGCTGAGAAGGCTAGAGGTGAGAAACCTGACTGAAGTCTCATAGGACTCAGCCACAGATAAAAATGGCCTCAAATATATTCCTCAGACAATCCTTCACACACACACACACACACACACATGCACACACACACCTCACACATGGAACTCACACTCAACAAAGACTTACATATCCATGAGTCAGAAACACCTGGGCACTTTCCTTAAAAATAGAACTGAATTTTAAATCCGAGGAAAAAGAGCTAGAACATACTTGGAGTCTGGGCAAACCGGCATTGGGCCAAGACATCCATCTGTCTCTGAATGGGATGCCTGCTCCCTTCCAGCAGCCTTTCCTCACTTCACCAGCCCAAGGGTGCTAATTCCTGTTTCCGGGCCATCTTCAATCGACATCTCCACCCTTCTACTCGACTGCCATCTTGAAACCCTTGTCCCTTAGTGTGCCAAACTCTGGCTTTAACTATTTGCCCTTTGAGGTTGTTTCCTGCACTTAGCCCATCATGAGTGTTCATTCATCCCATGTCAACATGCTCTTGGGGGGTGATTTGTTAATCAGCCTGCTTCCCACCACTACTGACACAACATGGAGGGTAGTGAGATGGATCAGCTGGTAGTGGCACTTTCTGTGCAAGGCTGATGGCCTGAGTCCAGTCTCCTGAACCTATATTTAAAAACCATGCATGGTGGCATGCACCTAAAACTCCTACAGAGAGATGGGAGGAGAGACAAGGGAATCTTCTGAGGTCAGTGGTATGGACTACACAGCAGGGTAGAAACAACAGAAAGGAGAGAACCAACTCCTGCAAGTTGTCCTCTGACCTTCATGCATGCTATGGAGAATATGTGTGCTTGTATACACACACACATACACACACACACACACACACACACACACACGTACATGCACACACAATATACAATATACTATATTGTAGTTTGGGTAAGTACTAAAGACAAAGGTCTGTTTGGCTCCTGGTTCTGGAGGCCCAAGGTCAAGGGCCGTGGCTAGTGATGGCTTTCTTGCTGGGAGCATTCTCAAGAGCTGCACATGACGAGAGGAGAACACCAGCATATTTGCATCTCTGCCTGGTCATTGTCCCTTTTCTTGGAAAGCCACTGGGACTCAACCACGAGGACTCTAACCTGAGTCTAATCTTAGTCACCTCCCAAAGCTATCCCCTAACATCACAGTCAGACTAGGCTGCTGCACCTTCACACTGTTACCATGGGGATTAAACTGCAGTGCAGGTTTGGGGGACACACAGTCACCCACTAGGATAGCCAGTGCCTCAACTTCCTGAAACTAACAGGAGCTGATGCTCTCTAGGACTTGTGAGCCTGGAGTTGCCACCAGTCATGACACTACATACAGAGGGTATTTTATGTATTAACTGTCACATAACAACACAATCTTAACTCACTAGTCCTGAACATATAGTTATGAACAGGGATAGCTGGGTGCATGGACAGGGCTAAATCTGGCAGCTCTCTGCATGGTTACAGCTGAAGGTGCTCCTTGTGCCTATGAGTATAAGCTTGTCTAAGGTGGTCTCATCCTCCTTCTCCCCAAGTGGCCTCCCAGAATCTTTGGAGCCAGGCAGCAAGGTTCCAAGCAGGTCCATTTTCCCAGAACACAAAAAGATAAGCAAGCCTCTGACTAGGCCATACTTGCTAATGTCCATTTGCTCAAAATAAGACAGAGTAAAGCCAAGCCTAATGGGGAAGGAGCTACACAAGGCCTAAGTATATAAGGTATGGTCCAGAACCGCCCATGTAACTAACCGCTTAGCACAGAGGGTTGGGGAAAGGTGTTACCACTGGAGCCTGGGAACCAGTCACACCTGAAGTCAGAGATCTACCCCCAGGATTTCTAGCTAAACCAAAGCCAACAAGCAAGCAAACACCATCCCCTTACCCCTGTGTTTAGTAAAGCCGTTCTCAGTTAGGTTTGGGTTATGGATTGACAGACATAAATGGCTGCTCTTTGCCAAGCCCAGAGTGGACTCTGGGGACAAACTGAAATCAGCTGACTCATGCATGTGCTGACAGTTGCCACTACAAGTTTCCAGGTCTGATTCATTGTTCCTTACCCAGAGGACCACCCTAAGCACAGAAGTAACGACCCGCAATGGCTGCTGGTAATGTGTGATGGCATACACCATAATCCCAGTTTTTGGAAGGTGGAGATAGGATGGTATCAAGTTCCAAGATAGCCTAGGCTACATGGTAAGACCCCATCTCAAAAAAAAATTTCTAATGAGCTGTCTTAGTTGACTTTCCATTACTATAACAAAATATCTAAGGCTGGGAATAGCTCATGAAGAAAGGAGATTGATTTAGATCACAGTTTGGAAGGCTAAAAGTCCAAGCATGGTGCCAGTTCTGGAAAGGGTCCCTGAGTACATTCCATCATGACTGGAGAGAGATCACGTGACAGAGAAGGAAGCCATTTGGGTCAGGCCTGATCTGTTATAATAGCCGTCTCTCAAAACCCAAAATTTCACGAGAACAGTACCAATTCCTTCTGAGAATGCCCCCCATGACTCCAATGTCAAGCCACTTAAAGGTTCCCCCTCATAACACTGCCACACTGAAGACCAAGCTTCTACAATATAGACCCCAGGAGGACACACTCAAGCTATACACATGCTGCAGTAAGAGCTTATACTACATATCCTCAAATGCTATAAGCAGTCTCTCTCTGTGTGTGAGCAGGTATGCATGCATATGTGTACATATATGTGTGTATATATATATATGCAGGTATGTTCATGTACAGGTGTCCATGCATATGGTATGTGTATACATGTGTGTACATATATGCATGCAGGTATGTGTGTAGGTATACTTGCATATGTACATACATACACATATATGCATGTGTGTGTATGCGTGCATGAACACTAGCCAGGGAGCAACTTCAGGTGTTGTACCTTAGGCATCATCTTCTGAGATGAGATCTCTTACTGTCCTGGAACTGACCAAACATGTCAAAGAGGCTGGCCAGTGCCCCAGAGGTCATTTTGTCTCTGGCTCCCAAGTACTGAGTTACACCTGTACACTACCATGCCTAGTCTTCTTTTACTTGGGTTCTGAGTTTGAACTCAGGGACTTGTGCTTACAAAACAACTGTCTTCTCAAATGAGCCATCGACCCAGCCCTGCATACGTTTATTTGTATCTTAATTTGTATAAACACCTGTGAGTCTTGTGTTTTCAGGTAGTAGCTCTAAAATTAGAACAAAAAAAAAAGAGAGAGAGAGAAAGAGAGAGAGAGAGAGAGAGAGTTGACTTTTAAGCCCAAAAATGATCCCATTCTTCCACCAGGTTGTAGCTTTCCCAAAACTCCCACATCTGCTCAGACCTCTTCCCTATAGCCCTGCCCCAAGCAGCCTCTCCCCGCCTCACATCCTAGTATAGAGAGGATAAACACGAAGAGCAAGACCTCCACGCTGAACCCTAGAGATGTGCGGCAGTTCCAAGGGTGCACACACATTCTCCAGCTCCCATCAAATGGTCCTGTATAATCTCTGTCCCTCTGAGGATGAGCCAGCCTCAGTGGCTTGATTGTGATGAAGACTATGGCAGAAGTGAAGTTGTGTGTTTTTCCAGTTCAAACAGCCGTACATGGTGGCTTTCTTAAAGGACCCTCACCTTAATGGTCCATTGACCACAGGAGGAAGCTAAGAGCCAGGAGAGACCAGGTGCACATCTACTGGCTGGGGCTCCTTCTGGGTGAGGGTCATCGATGCATGGCCACAGAGATGAGTGACAAGCCTTCAAAGGAACCTAGCCCAGCTCTTTCTAGCTCACAGCTATAAGGGAGGAGAGCCAGAAGCCCATGCAAAATGCACACTTTAAGCTTTAGGACTGTTTGTAACAAAGCAGTGGATAACTGGAAAAGAGTGGCTGAGCCTAGAGGCGAGAGACTCAGCTCATTCAATCTCCAGGTAGGGACATGCTCAGAAGAAGAGAGTTGGCCCAGAATGGGACATGAAACCAGAACCCTTGGTAGAGGAAGTCCTAGATCTGGGTTTTATACCTAGTGATTTCTTCTGGACAGCTTAAAAAAACAAAAAAGCCATTCTCAACACAAATTCTTTCAGAAAACAGAAACGAGACCACCGACTACCAACTTGCTTTATGAGAGCAGCATAGCCCGACATTAAACCCAACAGGAGAAGGAAGGATATCATACCACCTCTCCACAAATATATACTCCCTCTGCAGAATGCTAGCAAATCCATGCCAGTAACATATGATGCCTAAAGACCCCAGTACACACCTTTGATCCCAGCACTTGGGAGGCAGAGGCAGCAGAATCTCTGAGAGTTTGAAGTCAGCCTGGTCTACAGAGTAACTGCCAAGACAGTTAGGGCTACATAGGGAAACCCTGTATAAAACAAACCCAACCAACCAACCAACCAAACAAACAAACACTAAACACCCAAATAGGATTTTTCCAGAAGCATGAAGGTGGCTCTCATTCTAACCTCAGCCTAGACAACTTGCTGCATTAACAGAGGTCAAGTAGGAAGAGAAGCATCCGATCAGCCCATAAATGTGATGCATCATTTGACAGATTTTAACACTCAATCGTTTCATTTTAAAAACCTCTTGATGTTTTCTCTGAGTCCAGGATGTGGGCCACAGCCAACTCTATCCAGCATTACCAAAGGTCGCCGCCAAAGTGAGCCAGCAAATTAAAAAAAAAAAAGGGGTTGGAAAGGGACAAATAAAACTCTATTTATAGAGCATCTGATAGAAAATACACAGAGAGTCTAAGAGGTTATTAAACTACGAGAACTAACAACCAACTGTAGCCAGGCCGCTGGATCCAAAAGCAACAATGGGACTGGGGGGGGGGATGGGTGGGGCAGTGGGGAGCAGCCACAGCGTGGAGAAAGCCAACTTAAAATACTATCATTTAAAATAGCGCTGCAGAGATGGGTTTGCAGGTAGAGGTGCCTGCTACAAACCTGACAACCCAAGTCCTCCGACCTCCATTTGTGTACTGTCGACACACACCTCACAAAGTAAATAATAAATACAATGTTAAAATAATCAAATGGTTCCCAAAGCATTAAAGTCCTAGAGCCACTTCCAATAGGGGACATGTGAGACCACAAATGCTCAAAAAACCATAAGATGCTCTCAAGAAGAGGTGCCCCAAGGCATGGCAAATCATCTAGACCACTTGGGGGCTTTGAGATGGCAAGGATGTGACTTCTGCATTAGTTAAGCTACACGAGACGTTTGTTTAAATCCCAGCAGGTTTTACTTTTGTTTTAGGTCTGTTTGCTTTTTAGAGGTTGGCAAATTGATTGCAACATTTACGTGGAAATACGAACACCCGAGAATGGCCCAGGAGCGACGGTGTATGGATGGTTTTGTATTGGCAGCAGCCGCAAAGCTTTCTTAATTGGAATGATGTGGTATGGCATTGGCACACGGGTAGAAAGAGAGTCCAGAAATAGACCTGCAAAGCCACCCAAAGGAATAAATGAAAAAAGGCAGAAAAGGCCATGTGTTGGGAGGCTGCGCAGAGCTGGAATTTTCATGCATGCTTAGGAGACTAGGACCCTCTTTGGAAAACACGTCAATGCTGGTTCCTGGTGTTTCACATATGCATGCCTTGTGCCCAACTCCACCATGAGGCATAAACACAACAGAAATGCACACACATGTTCCCCGAGAGATGCACAAGATGCTCTATCCAAGTGCTATTCATAAAAGCCTCAAGCTGGATGCTGCCCAAACGGCAAAAAAACCGAACCACCCACAGCTCAAGCAGAACACTGAGCTGGAGTCCACATCCCTTGCTCTCCTTACTTCATAAGACACCCAGAGGGGCCAAACCACTCTATTGTATGAGATCAGTATTATGGGCAGTCTTTTAGCATTTAGCAGTGGTTAGCTCCCATGTCAAAGCCAGGCACATCATAGCACACCAGTAACCTAAGGGCTAGGAATGAACAGGGGGAGACAGGTAGACCTCTGGATCTGGCTACTGAGCCAGTCTAGGGAGTAGGCAAACTCCATGTTCAGTGAGAAACCACCTAAAAAGATGAGGTGTGAATATCCAAAGAAGACACTAGACACTGACCTCTGGCCTCCTCACACATGAGCACACACGAAGGGACACATTGGGACTCATGGGGCCTGTTCCTGAGTTCTGTTCGTAAAAGCTCTTCAAGCTGTAAGTGAAGTCTAGGTTCTTGTCTGAAATACATTCCATTAAAATGAGTGAAGCAAACAGAGAAGTGCTAACAGGTGGCCTTTACAGAGGCCAGGGTACAGGATGCTAAGAGTGGCATACAGCCTCAGGAAGACCCAGGCTTGCACCATGACCTTCACGGGGAGCTGAAAACAAGCCAGGGCACGTGTGCTGAGAAAGCTGGAGACACTGGTGTGGGACAAAAATATGTGAGAAGTCCACTCTGGAGGAAGAAACAGGCAGTGGAGGGGAGGGGAAGAGCAGGCCTGGATGCATTGGTGGCATGGAAGTGCAAGGGAGACCTTCTTAATACTGGAGTTCTGCTTCTAACGGGCTGTGGTGAGCACCATCACTGAAACTAGTAAAATCTGGATCAACTCAGAGTAGCAAGCCAGACACACATCAACCCGGTATGCTTCTTAGAATTACTCCATTTGAAATTCAACTGAGAAGGGGCTCGGAGCTCTAAGCATCTATCAGTGGTGGAAGCACATCCCAGAGGCACAAGACCACAGAGATCCAGCTGGCAACACTGGAACCTCCCAAGAACCCTTGCTAAGAATGGCTTCAGATCTTAGAAGCCCCTGCAGTGAGGCATGGCTAAATGAAGTTAGATTAGAAGATCTGAGGTTAGACCAACTTAAGGTCCTGCTGGAGATGGGGAGAGGAGATGTCTGAGCTCTGGAGTTCTCAGCTTAACTGACTTCGATCCGGCAATAACTCATGTGCACAGCAAAGACTCTGATGTTTTTAAAGCATGGTTGCAGCTAGAACAGAACAGCAGGATAAAAATAGCCCGAGTGGTGTATTGTTTGTAGACACTGCAGGGCCAGGTCCACTTTGAAAGAGAAGTGGGACTCAAGAAGCAGACAGAAAGAACATAGTCAGGTGTGAGTGACAGGAGATGGCACTAAATCTCTCTCTCTCTCTCTCTCTCTCTCTCTCTCTCTCTCTCTCTCTCTCTCTCTCTCTCTCTCTCTCTCTCTCCTTACTTTGGAGACAGATGCACTCCTTTCTGAGGACTTCACAAAACTGAGACGTCCTCCCAGGCTCCTTAAGCTATTCCCATGGAAACAGCAGTCGAAAACCAAGAAGATGGCTACAGTGATCCCTGGGAAATTCAGGTGAGAATATTACTAGGCAAAGGAACCGGACATTCCCTCCTTGTACCTAGAAAGAGAACTGTCTGAGCCTCAAAGATGGCAATTTTTCTTTTAAGAACCCATACAGCTCCAACAGAACAAATTCTGCAGCTGCTGGTTCTGGAGGGATCCCTAAACATTTGTATCAAGGTGTCCTGTAGGAAAACAACTGGATAGACAAACTGGGTCAATCCAGTCCCACTGTTCTGTGAGTATAGGGTCATGTTTAAGGAAACTATACACTTGAGTGGTACCAATAGGGATTCCACAGACTCTCCCAATCATACAAATACAAGGAGTGTCCATGATCTTTAATCATCTCTCCCTTCTGAGCCCACTAGAGAAGGTGCAAGAACGTCTGCTAGGCTGAGTGTCAGTCCTATGCCTAAGTCCATCATTTACACCAGAAGGAAGCCTGTATGCAAATCCTTCAACAACAGAATCAAGTTTGTGTTCGTGAGAGGGTCCACACACAAGGGAAACTTACATGTTTGAGCCAGAGAAGCCCCTGCCAATCATCCCTGTCTGTCATCACCCAAGGGCTTGCCAAACAATTAGACTAATTAGTGTTACATGCACACACACACACACACACACACACACACACACACACACACACACACACACACCTGTCTGAGGAGCATCTACCCACTGAGAATATTCCATGCAGTCTCCTGATGTTGCTTTTTAGACACTGTCTGTCCCCTACTGGCATGTGCCTGAAGGAGGCATGGAATCTGTGGGCTTGTTCACTAAAGTATTCTAATGCCTAGAAAGTAGCTGGTATTTTATGTCCAAAAAAGTCTGTTGGATAAAATAGTAAAAAGTATAATTTGCTTTTGTAATATTATTATTATTACTAATGCATGTATGAGGGGAGAGTGTCACAGCCTATGTGTGGAGGTCAGAGGACAACTTTTGGAACTCCATTTTCTCTTTCTACTGAGTCTTCTGAAGAGTGGACTCAAGTCACCACACATGGGCTTTATCCCCATCACCTCACAGACAGGATGTGGTGGCCCACACCTATAATTCCAGTGGTCAGGAGGTGCAGGTTGGAGGACTGGGAATTCAAAGCCATTCTTCTTGCTTTAGTGATTTTAAGGCCAGTCTGGGATATAGGAGAGCCTATGTTAAGCAAGTCTGATGGGGACAGTCCAGTCCCTCAATGGCTGCCAAATCCTTCTTTGCTCTCTAAACTGTCCTTCCAATATGAATCTCACTGCACCTGTGGTCCTAACCTTCAACACCTTTAACATCCTCCTGCACTGGCCAGCATGCACATGGGGTCCAGGCCACATTCTTACTACTGCTAAGCAGTGAGCAGACAATGGGCCACTGCAAGCCCATGAGTGTCCCGAAGAGAACGACCTCATGGAGAAAGGCCAAAGAAAGTGTTTAAGAGAATAGTGGGGCAAGGTGATGGGTGGAAAGAACTTTGTGGAGCACTGAGGAACCCCTGGTGTGAAGGAAAATGGGTTTTAAAGCCCTGCCTACAGGTCATCTACAAAGCAGTGGAAAGAATCTCATGTTCAAGGGCTCCCTGGGGAATTCATAGTTGCTCTCTACACTTTTGACCCAAAAGGATTCAAGGAGGAGGGTGTACTAAAGTCACATATATCAAGGGTCTAAGCAGAAATAACATTGCTTTTGGTGGGGGAGGTAATGACAGGAAAGGGACCCTCTCAGACTGTGCTTAGTTCCAAATATTAGCCTCCCTGGAATGTCGTGGTATGCAGGCTCTTTCTCACCTCCCGTAGCCCACGGTTCACTATCTTTACTAGATGCCTACCATGTGCCAAAGCCTTCCACATACATTTATCTCAGTTTATTCTAAAGACAGCCCATGTCATTCCTATCCCTGCCTATGCATGAGTGGGTAGGGAGGTGAGCTAGACTCCTTTCCTGAGCAGCCTGGACTCATGGGTGGCTCAGATATAATTCACAGCCTGGCTCATCTGTATCCAAACCAGATTCTCTTCCCAGACCCCACAAGGCTTCATGACAGACTCTCTCACAGCCTGACCAATGGAAGCTCCAGACTGAGGCATGTGCACAAGGTCCACATGAAGCCAGCAAGGTGCATCTCCACTCTCAAGATGAACAATTCCTTCATGACAATCACTGGGCTTGGGACTTTCTCAGAGATGCTTAAACCATGACATCAGGCGAACCTTACCTTCTACTTCTGTCTCTTAATTCTCATGCTTAAACTCTATATTAAAAATGTATCTTGGTCCTTTCAGCAAAATCTTGCTAGTGTATGCAATGGTGTGGGTGGGGGAGCGTGTGGGGGAGTGTGTGGGGATAGCATTGGAAATGTAAATGAAATAAATACCCAATTAAAAAATGTATCTTAGAGCCAGCAAGATGGCTCAATAAATAGAGGTGCTTGCTGCCAAAACTGACAACCTGTGTTTGATGCCCAATATCTACAGGGTAGAAAGAGAAAACTGATTTGTGTAGAATGTTCTCTGGCCTCCATGTGTGTCCTGCCTCCTCCATACAGTGAACTTAAAGGTTGAAATGTCTTCATAAACTCCAACTCAGTCTTCCTTCCTTCCTTCCTTCCTTCCTTCCTTCCTTCCTTCCTTTCTTTCTTTCTTTCTTTCTTTCTTTCTTTCTTTCTTTCTTTCTTTCTTTCTTTCTTTCTTTCTCTCATCACTGGGTACAGCTGCATCAAGAGATTTCTTACTTCCTACAGGCCTTACCCCAGTCCCTGCTTCCTGAATTCCCAGATCTGCCATGAGTTCTGGGTATTGCCCCAGCCACATTCAAATTAAAAAATTAATGCTTTTCTGCTGCCAATAGCATTTTGCCCTAGGAAAGATATATTCTGCTAGTCAATGTGAGGACCCAGAGCTGAGATTGGGGCAGAGTTGGTTTGCTTTTATCAACAGGAAAAGAAAAGCTGTGCTTATGTGAGCTAGCATGGGGTAGAATTTCAAGTTACTCTGAGCAGCCAGCTTGGCTTCTTGTAAGGTGGGGCTCCCAAGATAGAACTAACCTGAAAACAGGTGTTACGCTGCTATGAGCAACCAGTCTCTACACATGAGGGCTCCCATGGGAGAACTGATTACAGCTCAACCTAGCAAATGACACACACCCAAACCTGATGTGCCTTCATTACTTGGACCATACATTTTATATTTTTTTTCTTTCTCAGCTTGTTCCTTTCCATTAAAATGCTCTTCACTAATGCACTTAAAGCATTCCATGGTTTTCCAAACCCAAAGTCCCCAAATCAACATTCTTCCAAACAATAACATGGTCCGGGCTATCACAGCATTACCCCACTCCTGGTACCAACTTCTGTCTTAGTTAGGGTTTTATTACTGTGAACAGACACCATGACCAAGGCAACTCCTACAAGGACAACATTTAACTGAGGCTGGCTTACAGGCCCAGAGGTTCTGTCCATTATCATCATGGCGGGAGCATGTCAGCATCCAGGCAGGCATGGTGCAGGAGTAACTGAGATCTACATTTTCATCTGAAGGCCAGAGGAGAAGATTGGCTCCCAAGTAGTTAGGAGGAGGGTCTCATTGCCCACCACAACAGTGACACAATTCTTCCAACAAGGTCATACCTACTCCAACAAAGCCACACCTCCAATAGTGCCACTTTCTGGGCCAAGCATATTCAAACCATCACACATACCTTATGTGGATAATTATGTCCATATTTTTCTTTTTTTATATATAAATTTAAGATTGATGTGTATTTTTAATTACTAAAGACCCTCTTAATTATTATTAGGCAAAAACCTATTTAGGGGAAATATGTCATTTTGAATCCCAGACTTTTGTTTGAAAGCAGCTGTATCTATCAGCAGACTTCCAAACAAAAGTCTTCATTGTGTAGACCAGGCTGGTCCAGAATTCAGAGATTTGCTTGTTTCTGTCTCCTGTGTCTGTTGTGCTTTAGCTCGGTTGCTACACCTGAGTGACATCTGTCCCCAGCTCAGAGCTGTACTTTAGCAACAGCTCTGAGGTGTGCTTGGGGAAGGCTTGAGGAAAAACAAAAAACAACAACTTTACCAAGGAACCATTTCTCCACAACTCCATAACCTTAAAAGCACAGAACATATTTTTATCTGGGAATCTGAAATCAATTTTGTTAAAAGTGAGTTCCCGCCACATGTTGGTTCCCCAATGTTGTAGTAATTATTTAATCTCAACCCAGGGGATTCTACCCCACCTTTGATCATTCAGTCCATAGATAAAAAACACACAACCTTTATATGTACAGCAAGCCTTTAATGCACTAGAGCTGAGCAGATATCTACCCTCTAAGCTTTTATTTCTACTTCCCTATCAATAACTCCAAATTGTAACTTGCTATTTTCCATCAGGGCTGCTCTTAACTCCAACTGGCCAGCCCTCATGGCCATGTTTTCATAACTTACCTACCCCACAGTGACTTCTCCTCTACATCTTCTCCTCCTCTCTCATGCCACAGACCCCAAGCCCAGTAACCAAAAACTCTGCCTATGTCTGTCTTGCCCAGCTATAGGCTGCAGGCATCTTTATTCACCAATCGGGGATAGCTCGAGGGGCAAGGTTACCTAGTGTCACTTGGGACTATGTGAAGATTCTCTCATGCCTGGGAGTGACTAGTACATGGGGGCTAGTATTTAACATTACAATACATAGCAAAAGACCAAATGTCAACAGTAGAAGGGAACATATCTCAGCCCATGATGGCTGCTCCATCATCTAAGGATGGAAGACAGACTGAGGGCCCTGAGCCAACAGTGAGGGATTAGGTGGCTCATGTGGGGCATTTTGCCTCTGCCTCTGCCTCTGCCTCTGTGAGACATAGAGAAAAATGGGAGACGCTTGGGGGCTTAGGCAGAAAAGACAGGGAGGAACTCGTGTGCAGAGGTGGCCTTAGTTTTGAGGGTATTAGTTTTTTGTCTCTGTGATAAAATATCAGCGAGAATTGACTTAAAGTAAGAAATAATTATCTGAGCTCACAGTCAGCAAAGTGAGGCAAAACATTATGACAGGGGCTGTTCATCTCATGGTGGGTGGGGAGCAAAGGGCAACAAGAATGTCCCCTCCACCCCATGATGACCTCACTTCCTTCCTAAAGGTTTCACCTCCTAAAAGTTCACCTCCTAAAGGTTTCACCTCCTAAATGTTTTACCACCCATGGCACCACAGGCTGATGGCCAACACTTAGGATGTGGCCATGACGGGCACATTCTAATCTGTAATATAGCAGGATGCATTCATGCAGGAGTGCCGGGGCCATCAGAGCTCCAGTCTCTGCTCCACTCAGGCAGCTAGGACCGGGGACAGAATGAATGCACAGGCCACGTGAGTGGTGAAGGGCACAGTAGGCATTTTGGGGAAGGAGATCTAAACGTTTCCCCACAGGGATTACATTTCCACATCAGAGAGTGGCAAGGAGTCCACAACCGGATGTGATTCATTGCTTAGGGACCTGGCCAGTGCCACCAAAAAAAAAAAAGCAAGTGATTTTCCAATCATTGGCCCCTGGGGCAAACTCAGAAGTCAGTAGAGCCAAGCTTTGGCCTGAGTGACACCTCAGATGAGCAAGAACAAAAATTACTATGTGCTGAAAGCATGATAAAGAGTCAGGATGAAGATTAGGCACCAGAAGAGGGTTGACTGGCCATGGGTGTGGACAGAGTGCCCATTGATGGCATGTTCCACACTGCTGGACGGCGTGGAAAGCCTAGAACAGTATCGGCCACAGCAGCTTATTTATAGACTTTTTACTGCCTCTTCTTTGCAACAATCCCTATGAGGCATGTTTCTGTCACTTCACAAATCACATAAACACATTTATAAAATCAACTGAAGCCCATGTGTACGGTAGTGAGAGCTGAGCTGCCCTTCCTCCAGGCCTGACCCTGCCTTTGAGTGCTCACAGAGCAGAAGTAGCAACAGACAATAGAAATGGCACTCCCACTCCATTTTCGGCTCACAAGTGCTGTGGGTAAGGGGTACCCAAAGTGTTAGGGTGGGGGATGAGGAATCAGGAGCAACTGATTCTTCTGAAGAAAAGAAGAAACATCTCAGGAAATGGGATCAAGCTGTGTCTAGGGGATGGATCCAGATTCCTCGGTAAGGCGAGGGGAGAGACTTTAAAATGTTTTCTTAAGATTTAAAATATATGTGTGAGTATGTGGGCATGTATTCACATGCCTGTGGAGGCTAGAGGAGGGCATGGTATCTCCTGGAGCTAGAGTTATAAGCAGAAGTGCCTGGGCCAATGGAGTGCCAATCTCTGCTGCATTCAGGCAGCTAGGAACGGGGACCGAACGAATGCACAGACCCAATGTGGGCTCTAGGACCCAAACCTCTGCAAGAGGATGTGCTCTTAGCTGCTGACCCATCCCTCTAGCCCACAGAGTTCACTTTGAGTGGGCGCATAAACATTCGTGATATTTGGATGCATGCACACACTGAGTACCCAAGAGCAACCTAGAATACTTGGCACATTCAGTGACACTTCTTTCATTGTTCAAAATCCTCTCTGCTTTGAAAGAGGGACTAAGTTCCTGCCGATGGCAGTCATCCTACTGTGCAAAGCATGGCCAGACCTGATCCCTCCTGCCCAAAGGCAACTTGGTATGTGGGGCCAATCTCTCCTCTCCCTCTCTACTTTTGTAAGATTAGCCCTTTAAGATACCACATATGAGTTGAGACCACAAGGAACTTGTCCTTCTGTAGCCAGACAATGTTTCTTAGCTGTATCCATGTTGCCACAAATCACAGGATCCTGTCCTTTTTAATGACTGAATAGAATTCCGCTCTGTGTATACATTCCCGCTTTTCCTAACCATTCACCCATCTTCCAGTCATTCGTTCATCTCCGATATTGTGAGTCATGTCACAAAGAACACAAAGGAATGCCAAGAAGGTTCCGGGCTCATGGGATGATGATGGAGAACCTGAGTAATTCAGAAGGACACGGAAAGAAGTTATGATCTGAGGGATGGGCTCCGGGACAGGTCAGGAAATAGATTGAGAAGTCTCGAGAGAAGGACCTTGTTTGTACTCGACAGTAAAGAGGGAAGTCACGAAGCCTGTTAAACCTGAGACTTCCTCCCGCACAGCCAGGGGAAGGCCTTGGGTGGCTGCCAGAGGTAAGGAAGGGCTCGGTGGATGCCTGGAGGGCAGGAAAAAGGAACTGATGGGTAAGAGAAAGTGAGAGTTCCAGCAGGGCGGAACAGGAGCCATGAGGTAAGGAGTGGGAATCGAGATGCTGAGTCAAGTGTGAACTCACTGGGCCGCAGTAGCCACATATGCAGGCAATGTGGCATTACTCTGTAGGGACCTGGGAAGTCGCCTTTGGGTGAGAGTAAGGTTTCAGTAGGTTTGACTTCAGGAACCCAGATTGCTCTCTGCACGTGGGTGGATCTTCTGTCAAACTGTAAATAGAACCAAAGGGCCAAGCAAGGGAGAACATTCGGAAGAATACCTCCATACTTTATGAATATCACCAGCATTTGGTTCTGCAATATAGGTTCTGTATATATGTCTTTGGTCTCAAAACAGAATGTGAATTTTTGTGCTCTCCAGCCCGAGTGGGAACTGAAGACCCTGCTTTCCCCCATGATTCAGACTCATGGCCCACACACAGGTCCCCCTTATTGACCTCCTGGCCATATGGAGACTTTAAGGTAAATCTCTTCCCCTCTTCATGGCTGTAGTCCCCAATTTAACTATAACTCAGCATTCAGCTTTAGAATGATTCCAAAGCCGTGTGTATTAAAAAAAAAAAAAACCATCAACCTTTTAATTAAGCTGGGCCTGGTGGTATGCCCAGCCCTCGGGAGGCAGAGGCAGACAAACATCTGAATTTGAAGCCAACCTGATCTATAGAGAGAATTCCAGGCTAGGGAAGGCTACAGAGTAAGATTCTGTCTCAACCCCCCCCCCTCCAAATTTCACTTGAGTTTTGTGCAGTATGTCCCTCTCTTGATATTTAGTAAGCACAGCAAGCCACAGTCCCTAGACATCCCCGTGACAACAAGGGGCATGCTGGATGGCCTAGGTTGCTAAGTCCTTGATAGCCCAGACTTCTCCATGTTTGCCATTTCTGTCATTTCTTCTGTTCATCTTACTGTGAACCATGCTTTCAAGGTAGTGTTGAGTACTCTGTAAATAGATGCATCATAGGAAAATGGCACCCTTAGATTTTCTTCTATGGGGGCTCATATCATATTTTTTCTCCATTCTCCTCTTATGTGTCTAGTTTTCCTAATTCTGTGATGTGTGTGTGTGTGTGTGTGTGCCTATAGTGCTGGACATTCCTAGGCCCCCGACATGCTGACAAGCACTTTACAACAGGGCTGTATCCCCAGCTCTTTTAAATTTGTTCTATTGTTTAAAGAAGATCTCACAAAGCTGCCCTGGCTACCTTTGCACTCTCTCGGTAGCCCAAGCTGGCCTTGAGTTTGAAAGCCTCTTGACTCATTGACCCAAGGTTTTTTGTTTGTTTGTTTGTTTTTGTTTTTTAATTCTGTTAGAGTTCTACAGAATTTAATGAAATAAATGGGCTCCCTCTGGTGGTCACGAGAAAAGCTCCAAATCCCAAAGGTCAGACTTTAGTTGCATTTCAAGATCTTTATGGTGCTGGGCACACTCGATAATTAATAGACTCGGAGTGGCTAGACGACATCGGGAGAGAAGACTTCTAATTAGCATTTTCCACTCGTCAGTGAATCTACCAATTGGCTTGTAAAACCACAGCCCCAAACTATGCTCACCACATCTCCTGAATCCAGTCCTGTTTCAGGTCAGGGCAACTTCCACCCCCAACTCCACCGCCTCCCCACCCCCACCTCCTCCCTGCCCCAGGCCTTGCAGTTCCTGTGATCTCCGTCGGCTCCCCTACCGGTACCATGTTTGTGACTCTGTACCACGGGTCCTGGTGTCTCTGCGGCTCTTCTGCCCATCAGTACCCAGGACCCTCCTTTACCTCCTCAGGACCTCTTCCCAGGAAAGGCCATTGCCAGATGTTTCTCAATGCTTCTCTACAAATCAGGCACCACTCTAGGTTCAGGGGATGTGACCATGATCAAACAGAGACAGTGCCTGCCCTGAGCACTCTCTTAGGGGCCTCTGTGATGCATCCAGATCTGCAGTTCCAGTCTGCCCTCCTGCCCTTCTAGGGTGCCCCTCTTGAAGATAAACTACTCAGACACTTCCATGGTGCATCCCACAGCACACAGCCCCACTCCCTGCTAGCCCTTAGCTCATCTTACTCCCCACAGCTGCCTTTCAACAAGAGTTTAAACTTCATGCTTCCCTTTAATCTTGCTCAGGATGTCAGGCCTCAAGGATCTGTGACCCTATGCAAGCTGGTTAACATGCCAACCAGTCTTCAAAACTCTACCCAGCTCCCACCTCCCCAGTGAAGGATTCTGCTCTCTGCAAACCAACCTGTCTGTATAGATCCTCTGGCCTCAGCAATGTCTCCTTTTAACTTTTGTAGGACTTTTCTTTGTACTACACAAGTTTACTCTGTTTTTTTTTTTTTTTTTTTTTTTTTAGTTGATTGAATCTACAACTTGAAGCATCTTCTTCTAAGGATGGGTTTGCAGCGGACTCTAACGGTCTTATATGTCACCCTAACTAGGGCTGGACATGTGAGTAAATGAACAAATAACCAAACAGACTGACATCTGTGCACAGAAGAGTGTGGGAAATGTGATGACATTGTTCTCCAGAGAGTTCCGGCACACGCCCATGCGCACACACGAGGGATGAGAGCCTGGCTCAGGGTTGAAGTGCTTGTCTAGCATATACAAGGTCCTAGGTTCTATCCTCAGCATCACCGTGGAGAGGAGAGAAGGGGAGCTAATTTAAAGGGCTGGGGGGAAGCTCAGTCAGATTGCCTACTCAGCACTCACAAGGCCCTGGGTTCAATCCCCAGCTCAGAAAAAAAAAATTAAAAAGGACTGCCGGGCATGGTTGCTTACCCCATAATCCCAGCACTAGAGAAGCTGAGGCAAGAGGCCTTCAAAGTCAGGTTGAGCCAGTATTAAACCGGGAGGCCCTGTCTCGAAAAGAGTTCAGCAGCTGTAAAACCTGGCTATGGGATGCTCTCCTAGCACGTGTGAAGCCCCAGGTTTAACTTCTAGCACTGAAAAGAAGGAAGGAAGGAAGGAAGGAAGGAAGGAAGGAAGGAAGGAAGGAAGGAAAGAAAGAAAGAAAGAAAGAAAGAAAGAAAGAAAGAAAGAAAGAAAGAAAGGAAGAAAGGAAGAAAGGAAGGAAGAAAGAGGGGGGAAGAGGGAGGGGCAGATGGAGGGAAGATGGAGGATGGGGCGAGAGAAAAGGAGGGAGGAAGGAAAGATGGGGGAGAGAGAGAGGGAGAGAGGGGAGGAAGGAGGGAGGAAGATAGATCAGACCCGAAGATTGCCTTCAGCTCTGTCTGCTGTGGTTAGTTTAGATAACACCTTTACAGACACTCAACATTTCCACAATATCAAGTCAACTGGGATTTACCACTCCTGGGGGAATATATATATATATATATATATATATATATATATATATATATCATATACAATTTCAAAAATGTGTCAAAGGAACATAATTTCTTACTTGAAGAGCGCAAGCTCTCTTCCCTAAGCTCATTCTTACTCTACACCAATGGAGCGAAAACCCGACCACCAGTGGCTTTACCACTCAGTGTTCTACTCAGTAACACTCCACAAATTACAGCCAATCTCATCAGCTCATGTCATGTCCACACCATGCTTGGTGTTTAAAGAGAGTTCACTCTCCACGAGGACTTCCACACGAGTGGGGAATTTCTACCTCTCACGTACACATTTGTTCCGTTCTGGAAATGGCTCACCATCCCGCCCCGCCAATCCCCCATGAGGTAAGTCCAGCACACACCATCTGGAGGCCACACGCAGCATCCCTGCAATACCACACAGCAATGCAGAAGGGCACAAAGAGACAATGACGAAGATTACCACTTTTTCCAGAAAGTTCCTGAGACTGCTCAAGGCAGGTGGAGTCTAATTAGAAACAAGCCTGAAGGGACAGAGGTGACAGGCTGTGCTCAGGGCTTCCGGATTCTGGTAGCGTCTGATTGAATTGTCTCCAGCCTTGTGATTTCCTGTCTGTTTCTCTTACTCCTCGGTCACCGGTATTTTCTCACCATATCCCAGGAAAGCACGAAGGTAAAACTGACCGGCCTAGGAGAGCACGCTGGTATAACTGATCAGCCCAGGAGAGCATGCTGGTATAACTGACCAGCCCAGGAGAGCATGCTGGTATAACTGACCAGCCCAGGAGAGCATGCTGGTATAACTGACCAGCTCTTTGTTCTCTCCTTCCAGAGCATTCCCAGGCAATGTCCGCACCTTCTCTCCCCTCTCCATATCTGGCTGACCACATGGATCTGAGCTCATGACAATCAAGAGCTCCCTCTTGAGATGTGGAGGGGAGCCTTTGCTAGGTGTTCATTCATACATTTGATCTTGACATAATCCCACGAAGTAAGTACCCTGTTTACAAACGTAAGACTGAAGCAAGTCCTGGTCACTGCACACCTATAGTACTAGAACTCAGAAGCAGAGGCAAGAAGGCCAGCATCTACTACATAGCAAATTTAAAGAGGGCAAACAAAGTCCTTGGGTCCCTGAAGTAGAGCCGGTCTTTGGCCAAACCCAGAATCTGTCTACTGTCACAATAAGAACCATCTAGCCCTCTGTCCCTGGTACAAGCCTAACGGGTCGTCTACTGTTTGCCTAGATGTGTGAATTTTCTCTTGTTCTGGGAACAGAACTCTGATCTTCCTGGGGTAGCTATTCTCCCCCAAACCATGTTTCTAGTAGTCAACTCTCCCTCATAGCTGCATGTGTGTGTATGTGTATGTATATGCATGTGTGCACCTGTGTTCATGTGTATATACCTGTGTATAGATGTGCACATGTGTCCCTGAGTATGTATATGCACACACCTATCTGCGATTGTGTGTACACTGTGTGTGCATATGCATGTATGCATGTATGTGCATGAGTGTGTGTGCATGCATATATATGTGTATACCTATATGCATGTGTGTGTGCATGCATGTGCATGTATGTGCATGAGTGCACATGAGTATGTGTGTACATGCATATGTTCTCCAAATCTCTTCCTGGCCTCCTTTCACCTTAAGTACCACTCTCTGAAGATCATCTCATGCTGAGGCACAGGGAAGGGTTAAGATTTCAGGTATGAATTGAAGAGTTCTCACAGTTTAGCCCTCAATACCTCCGGTCTCCAGTCATAGGGGCTGGTGAGGAAGGACAGTGCTTCTCTGGGGTGGTGCTAATAAGGACTAGCCTAGCCACAGCTATTGGCAGTCACCTTCCTACAGAGCAAGCACCCCGAGGAAAGGCAGCCTGAGAAGGACAGAGACAGAAGGTGAGTGATGGGGACAGTCCCTGAGCTCAGGTGCGCCTGAAACCAGGTCCGTTTCTGAGCCCTGCACTTTAGCTACGGGCTTGATAGGTTTTCCAGTGTTGCATTATTCACGAAGGATGGTCAGAAGCTATTAACGTTCTCATGCCAAACAAGCAGCTGACAAACCAAGGAGGACGCTGTTTACAGGACCCATAAGGGGAGCCATGAAGGGTCAAGATTTGAACCCAGGCCTCTCAGGCTTTAAGGTGCTGGCCTTGAGGTATCCCATGGGAGAAACACTACATCATGGCTATTCTTAGCCCAATGCAGGCCCAGTCCCACAGAGCACACTTCATTGTCAACCTGGTCAGTTTCTCCACAAACAGAAGGCATATGTCCTTCCATCCCAACCATAGCCCAAGTGTGAAGCAACTCCTGACTCAGGAAGAGGTTCAGACAAAGCCAGAGTCAGATAACAAGGTTATATGCAGGCTTCCATTTCTCCATCACAGGATGGATGCAGTTTGGTGCATAATGTAGACCCTATAGACTCTATAAAGACACAGGATGAGAAAAAAAAAAAAACCTCTCATGCCCTACAGGGGAAATGAGCTGAGTATACCTCAGGGCAGTTCAACTCTGTGCCAGGATCCTGCCATTGAGCCAAGATGAGGCAGCACTATCTCTATAAGATATGATATGACATGTTATAAGCCTGAGATCATATCCAAGAGAAACCGTAAACCCCAAAAAGCAGTACACAGAAAAATACACATGATACAAAAGTGCCAAAAAGCTAGAGAATGGCTGTATGACACACAGATATGCCTGACACATGATAACTGAGGATATATATATATATGTATATACATATGTAAACATACATGTATATGAAGATAAGTACCATTCTTCCTCACCAGCCCCACAGCTGGAGTATGTGAAGTGCTATGGGCTGAACTGAGAGAACTCTTCAATGGTATATGTATATGTTTATATATTTATACATATATCATATAAACCCAATGTAAGTATAAAATATGCTAAGAAATATACTTAACATACATTATCTACCAAACATCACAGCTTCGCCAAGCTTAAGTGTGCTCTGACACATATGCTTGCTAAAGTCGGGCAAAAGCCTATTCTATGATAAAGTTTAAAATGCCTCATGGATTTTTATCAAGTACTGTTTTGAGAGTGAAAAACTAGTATGGATATACAGGCATATTTTTGTACTATGGTGAGAGTTGAAAAATTATAAATAAGCCAGGCATGGTACTGTGCAGTGCAATCCCAGCTCTCAAGGGACAGAGGCTGGAAGATCAGGAATTCAAGGTCATCCTTGGCTACACAGTGAGTCCTTGGCTAGGTAGTTCAAGGCCAGTAGTCTAGGCTACATGAGTCTCTCTCTCTCTCTCTCTCTCTCTCTCTCTCTCTATATATATATATATATATATATATATATATATATATATATGTGTGTGTGTGTGTGTGTGTGTGTGTGTGTGTGTAAATTACCTCTGCAGCAGGTTCTCCAGTGCTGCAGCTACCAGCCATACATGGTGATTTAAATGAAAATTAGTTAAAAGAAAATAAATCTTAGAATTCAGGTCCTCAGCTGTATAAGTCATATTTCAAGGGCTCAAAAGTTCTATGAGAGGGGATGGAGAGCTGGATTGGGGGACGAGCACATACTGCTTTTGCAGAAGTCACAAGTTTGTTCCCAGCGCCCTCTTCTGTCCTCCACAGGCACCTGCAACTCATGTGCACATCCACACCCCCATAATTAAATAATAAAAGTAAATATTTTTAAAGTGATATGTGGCTAGTTACAGCTTCACTATCAGATGATGCAAACATACAGCGTCATGGATGTTCCACAAGGCCAGACTTGATCTGCCCTTGATCTGCCCTTGACCTGCCCTTGACCTGCCCTTGACCTGCATTAGTGTCTTTGCTATTGCTATGAAAAAATATTTTGACAAAAGCAACTTAAGGAAGAAAGAGTTTATTGTGGTTCACAGGTCCAGGGGGCTAGAGGCAGTCATGCCTGGGAAGCGTGACATGAGGCATGGAGGACTTGAGAGCAGGATCAGGAAACTGGCTGCTCATATTGATTCTGCACTGAGGAAACAGCCAACAAAGCAAGTGGGGCCAGACTCAAGGCCCACCTCTAGTGATGGATTTCCTCCAGCATGGCTTCACCATCTAAAGATTCCACAACCTCCCTGAACAGCGCCACCTGCTGGGAAGCGAGTGTTTAAACACATGATCCTGTGGGGGACACATCACAGTCAAACCACAAGAGGAGGGGGCCTCTGAAATGGGGAGGGGATCCAGTGGGAGTAGGGGTGAGAGGACTGTGCTCTAGCATAACATTTGTAGTACTTCAAATTGTTTATTATGTCGTATTTTGCTCTCCTTTCAAAGACATATTTTAAAACTTCAACCACATTTAACCTGATCATAGGTCCAGAAGGCTGGAGGCTAGCAGGATCAGGAAACTGGCTGATCATGAAGAATACTGTTGCAAGATCCTAATCTTAATTATTGCAAACCCCTCCCCTCATCTCTAAGTTTTACTTTCTTCATTTTCAACTTCCCACTGCCAACCAAGGTCCAGAAATATTAAATGGGAAATCCCAGAAATCAGTAATGTCAAACCACACACCATTCTGAGTAGTGTGGTGAAGCCTCCCATCATCCTGCTCCTTTTCAGGATGAACCATCCCTTTGTTCAGTGCATCCATGCTGTATATGCCACCCCCTGCTAGTTGCCTAGCAACTATCTCAGGTACCACATCGGTTGTCATGGTAACTCAGTGCTGGTGTTCCAGGCACCCTTATTTTAGCATTAGCCCCACAGTGCAAGAGCATTGAGCTGACAATTTCAACATTTCAAGGAAAACTACAAAATGTTTCCTTTAGATAAAAAGAGGAGAGCATGATAAGACATGTTGTGAAAGACCCCACTCCCACAACCTTTACTCTATCTGTTGTATTTAATAGCTGTTGTTTATGTCTCGTGTCTAATCTATAAGTCAAACTTTATCATAGGCATGTGTCTTGCTCAGGGTCACTATTACTGTGATAAAACAATATGACCAAAGAAAACTGGGAAGGAAAGAGTTCATTTGCCTTACACTTCCACAGCGCTGTTCATCATTGAAGGGAGTCAGGACAGGAATTTAAACAGTGGAGGATCCTGGAGTCAGGAGCTGATGCAGAGACCATGGAGGGGTGCTACATACTAGCTTGTTCTGCCTGCTTTCTTATAGAGTCTAGGACCACCAGCCGAGGGATGGCAACCACCTACAATTGCTTGGGTCCTCTCCCATCAATCACTAATTAAGAAAATGCCTTACAGTTGAATCTTATGGAGTCATTTTCTCAACTGAGTTCCCCTCCTTTCAGATAACTCCAGTTGGTGTTGACATATGACTAGCCAGCACAACATGTGTATGTAGAAAAAAATATACACACATATATATTTACACACACATATATATACACACATATATACATATATATCAATTATGTAAATTTGGTATATGAGGAATTGCACACACATATATGGGATTAGATAGTATCCAAGGCTTCAGACATCCACTAGGGGTCTTGAAGAACATCCTCTACCAGATAAGAAAGTGCTGGGAACTAGAAAGACCCTATTTTCAAATAAAATCTTATTCCCAGGAATCAAACACTAAAATTTGACCATATCTTTTTGAGGAAACCAGTCAGATACACTATGTCATTTTATAGATGAGGTGAAGGCTCAAGAGCCCTTCACCCACCACAAGCCACAGAGTCTATTCAGTGCAGACCTGAAAGTCCTCCCACAATAGACCTGGGCATAAGGGATGGGCCATCTTCCTGCTTGAAACTCCCCAGGCTGCTCTGCGCCTGCACAGCCAACTCACAACAGGCAATGCTTACAACAGGCAACACACAAAGCACTGCCCATCTCTGGTTATCTGCCTGCTCTGTGCTAGGACCTGACAAAAGATTACACTGTTTCCCAGGGGCATGGGAAGGAGCTGGGTGATGACCTGCCAGTGTCTCAGATCAGATGGGGACCCAAGCTACAGAGGGCCCTCTGAGTCTCCAGAGTCCTAAAGTCTGCAGGGCCCCTTTGATCAGAGCTTTGAAGAGAGGGAGCAAACGCAGGCCCGTGGTGCTGCAGTGAAGGGTCTTTCTGGTCTCAGACAATGCATGCCAGACTGCTGGGGCTTTGTGTTCATGAAGGACTCAGAAGGCTTAAGTTAGAACTTAGGCTATGTGTGTGTGTGTGTGTGTGTGTGTGTGTGTGTGTGTGTGACAGGATGTGAACACAGGCAGGCAGGGGGCCTGTGAGACAATGCTGCTATATCCCAAGAGTTGCATTAACTGCAGCATGGCAGCCAGACACCCCCAGGACAACCGAAGCAAGCCCCACTCACAGCCTCCTCCTCCTCCCCTCTGTGGTCTCCCTTCTCCCAGCCTGGAACCTGCTTGCTCAAGGGTGGAGTTTCCTGCTCATTCATCCTGCCACGCCCACTGGTGGACCCTGTCGCTTTGGAGCCACACACGTGTTTATCCTGCTACTGGACCCCGAGTTACTTGGTGGGAAATCGGGTTCCCTCCCCCTTCCTTTATAACTAAATGTCGGGACTAGTAAAGGGGGCTTTGAACATGAAATTGTCTTGGCCTTGTTCTTTCTCCCGCCCCGTCTAGCTTCCTCTCTTTCCAGCTTGAGCTGCCATCCTCAGTTGAACCGTTCACGTTACAGACTGCTGGTCGGGCCGCAACACCCCTCTTTCTCTCCCCACATCCCTTCCATATTTGAGACTTGTGAACATTCTGTTGACAAGCATGGCAGACAATGATCTCATTGTAGGCCACACCTACAAATATCAATAATCAAACTTTCACCTTAGGATTTTTTTTTATTCCACTCTATAACAGCTTAGAATTTCAAAATGCTGATTGTAAACTGCGAAACTATATCTCATGAATGGCTATGCGTCCCAGTTTAAGACACACTAATAGGGGCTGGGCTCAGTGGTTTTGAGTACTTGATACTCTTCCAGAGGACCAGAGTTTTGTTCCCAGCACCCAGATCAGCATATCAGGTGGCTTATAACCACCTATAACTCTAACCCTAGAAGATCTATTACCTTTTTCTGAATTCTGAAGGCATCTGCACACACACACAAAAATAAATCTTAAGAAACCCCACACTTGTTCACATAAATCATATGAATATAAAAGAGTCCCTTGGAATCTGTGGGAGACTGCTTCAATGATTCTGTCCATTCCCCTACATGGTGTGTAAGTCCTTTATATAGAACAGCATTGTATTTGCATATACATTTACATCGTATTTGCATATACATTTACATTGCATTTGCATATACATTTACATTGTATTTTGCATATGCATTATATTTGCCTAGGCTATGCTGTTTCTTGTATATTTAAATCATTTCAAGATGACCTGTAATATACAAGTAGCTGTTATAGTTGCTAGGAAATGACCTCTATTTGGCTGAATCCCTGGTTAATCCATAGATAAGAGCCCATGGAGATGGACTAGATATAATGTAACAGGGCTGGTGAGATGGCTCAGTGGGTAAGAGCACCCGACTGCTCTTCCAAAGGTCCGGAGTTCAAATCCCAGCAACCACATGGTGGCTCACAACCATCCGTAATGAGATCTGACGTCCTCTTCTGGTGTGTCTTAAGACAGCTACAGTGTACTCACATATAATAAATAAATAAATCTAAAATAAATAAATAAATAAAAAATAATGTAACAGAAATAATGAAGGAAGAGAAGAAAGATAACCTCATTTTACATATTTTATAAATCATCCCAAAAATTTCATTTATGGGTCCCCCATTTAAGAATAAAATAAGAATTTCTTATTTCTGAGCCACAAATATCACTACCTGCCACTCTTTTTCCTCTTTAGAACCTCGGTGTGGACTTAAAGGCTTCAACTCAACCATAAAATCTTCCAGAGTCCAGAGACAGATTCACCAAGCTCCTAACCCTAAGACATGAATGACTTCTGGGAGCCTTGAAGTAAACTTGCAGATGCTGATGGGGGCACTAGTTCAGCTCTCACCTGTTCTATACTAGTTACAGAAGCCACCCTTGGGGTTGGGGAGATGGCCGAGTTGATGATGGGCTAGCTTTACAAGCATATGACCCAGGTTCAGATACCATGTAAGAAGCTCTGTGGGTTAGCATTCATTGCTATCCCAGTGCTGGGGAAGACAAGAGAATCCTGGAGCTCCTGGTCAGCCAGTATGGCTCCAAGTTCAGTAAGAGACCCTGTCTCAAAAACTAAGGTGTCTGAAGAGACACTCGCCACCAACCTCTGACCTCCACATACATGTGTACAAACACATGAACATATACATACACACACCCACAGAGAAAACCCTTCTAGCATGAGCCTCTTCCTCCCTGTGTCACAGCATCCTATGCAAGGTGCAGTCTGACCTTGAAAGCCCAGGTGGAAACTACACTAAACTCTTAGCTGTGCTCACACAGTGCTCCATGCAGTCCTTCCCACTTTGCATCTGGATTTGAGCCACATGGATGCAGCTCTCAGAAGCCCCAGGTTTATCCGTGACCCTCCTACTCCACACCAGCATAACAAAGAGACTTGATCACCCGGATGCCCCAGATGGACTCTTCTGGTACCGTCTTCTTTGTCTACGAAAAGCAGCAACAACCATCCAAAACATAGTGCAGGCTCACCAATTGTTCCCTTCCTGTATCGGTGAGCGCACAACACACAGCAATCATGGAGCAGAAAGGGTAGCTCCTTCCGCTCCTTCTGAAGACCCATTCAGAGGCTAGCCCTTTCCCACCACGCAGCCTCTCTTCCCTGAGCACCTCAATGCCATTGATCAAAACACAGCAGCCCATGTGGCTGGAGTCTTTGTCAAACCAACTGCTGAGAAGGAAACGTATCGGGATGGTCCCCAGAGGGCCCCGGCCTGGACCACCAGACTGTGCTCTTGATTGAGGGTGATCTGAACATTTTACAACCGTATGGCAGAGAGAAGGGCCAGGCCTCCAGAGATCAGAAGCCATCGAGGATCACTTACCAGGGGGACAGATGCACTCAGAGGGGGCTTCTCGAACTGCCCTGAGCTTGGCGACTCCATCCAACTTCTGAACCGAGAAGACAAAAAGTTGGGGGAGAAGGTGAGTTGCAGGACAGAGGAGTGGAAAACCCCACAAGGGTACTAAATGATCTACAGTGGTGCTGGTATTTTCCAGGCCACTTCTTAAAAGGTCATTAAACTCTCCGGGCGGTTCTCTAATGAGAAGAAAAGCAATCATAAACACTGAACATTTCTGAATATTTCTGAAGACTCCTCAACAGAAGGTGTCAGGTCTGTGCTGTGTTACTCCACATGCAAACACAATAGGAAAGCAACAGAGGTGGCTTCCTGCCAGGCAAGGGAAGCCAAAGGGAGGGTGAATAAGAGGCTTTGGGGCAGGGATGGATTAAAACTGGCCCTTGCAGCAGCTCTCTGGGCTCCCAAGAGATGTCCTCTCCTCACCCAGGATGCTCCACAAACTCTCTATACCATAGTCTTGGATGTGGGAATCCTGGCCTAATTCACTATGACATTTTCTTTTCTTCCCTCCTGGGGGATCTTTGGCCTAGATAATTCGGTTCAGTAGAATTTAACAAAAGTCTCTATGTATACCCAGCCCTGTGCTGGACATGGGAGAGAAGAAAAGAAATACCACAGGGATGGGTACGCTACAGTAGTAACTCACAGGACAGCTCTGGTGTGCTCATGGCCTGATTTGACTTCCTGGCAAATCTTTGGTTGCTGGGAATTGAATCCAGGCCCTCCTACTGGTTAAGCACATGCTGCACCACTGAGATACCCAGCCATGGGGCAACTTCTGTGGCCAGAATGAAGGTCGTCCCAAGTGAGGAGATGCAAGCTTGGAAGAAGCTAGGTTCAGAGAAAAGTGACTGACCCGCCATCTCATCCCGGAGGAGCCAGGGCTTAAGTCCTAAAAGGATACAGAGGGTATTAACTCATTTCTTCTCTTGGCATTCAGTTAGCAGTGGTAGCGACGGTGGCTCTGTGTGTGTGTGTGTGTGTGTGTGTGTGTGTGTGTGTGTGTGTGTGTGTGTAAGCTATTAAAGAACCCAAAAGCCAACAAAGTAAAGGTACTCATCTGTTAACTTGAGCTATATGGTGCATTTATCAGATTCAAACATAAAGATGCAAATTTAGGAACTGGAGAGATGACTCAGTAGTTAAGAGCATTTGCTGTCCTTACAGAGGGCTGACATTGGGCAACTCACAACTGCTTGTAAATCCAGCTCCAGGGGATCTGATGCCCTCTTCTTGCCTACACACACACACACTAAGTACATGCCTTACTACTGAAGGGTGTTTTCTCCAGCCTGAGAGGTAATTTTGACACACTGTGACACAGGAAGGGAAAGGAGAACAGGGCAGGGGCAGGGGCAGGGGCAGGGTTCTATGTTTGGTCTAACAAAGTCAAGTCTCTGAGCCTTCTATTGGGCCCATTCTGTGTGCTTCCTTGTAAAATTCACCGCTAGACACAAACCCTGTTATGCCACTTTAGCACGCACCCCCAACACCCATCCCAGCCTTGGAATCTGACCATTCCAGAATCCTGGTGGGGTTCCTCACTCTCCATCAGCCCCCAGATGATATCTGGTCACCCTGGCCTATTTTCAGCAGAAGTCTAGTCCTGTCTGGTGAGTTTAACCAGACTTCCCTTTGGGTTAACACTTGATCTACTGACTGCCCACCTTGGTCCTTGGCTATAAAACCCCACTTGCTCTGATTTATTTAGAATTGATGCTGCCATTCAGTGCTTTAACAAGGACCCCTTGTGTGCATGTATGTGAGTGTGTGTGTGTGCAAATCGAGTGCACGCACATGTGTTACACACATGTGTGCGTGTATAGAAACCAGAGAACATTAGGTATCTTTGCCTTAATTTTCTCACTGAGACAGCAGCTCAACATTTTGGTTAGACTGGCTGGCTGGGGAGTGCCGGGTGTTGAGGGCTGGGGTTACAGGTGTGGGTGGCACACTAGGCTCTAACACGGGTGATGAAGCTCCAAACTCAGGTCCTGTGCTTATATAGCAGGCAATTTACCCAAAGGGTCATCTTACAAGACCCAAAACCTTTTTTCTTTAACAGTACCAAGTTGGGGTTTCACAGCTATGGGGCCCCAGCCAAGGCCAAGCGGCCTCTGGTGGGAGCAGCCGAGGCTCGACAGCTTGAATCTAAAACCTATTAAGAACACTTTTCATGGCCTGGAAAAATATCTTCCACCTCACGATTTAAAATCATAAAAATAAATCTTTTTTTAAAAGAATTCAGCTGAGCCTACAAAGTGAATAAGTAAAACAATAATAAATAAATTAATTAATTAATAAACAAGAAAAATAAAAGAGAATTGGGCTGAGTGTGGCGGGAATCTAGAGACCCAGCTACTCAGTCGCTCTGGCATCGGAGGCAGGAGGGTTGTTTGAGCCCAGGAATTCCAGATCAGCTTAGACTATATAGGGGGACCCCCAGTTCAAAGACAAAAGCAAAACAAGAATAAAAGTGTGGAATCATTTATTTATTTCTGTGAAACATTGTAAATAAAGCCATAAAACATTCCTATCTTTTGGCTGAAAATTCCTGTTCTAGGCCAGTTTCTCCAAAATAATCCCCAAGAATAAATCATGAAAGGGTGTGTGTGTGCGTGTGTGTGTGTGTGTGTGTGTGTGCGTGTGCGTGTGCGTGTGCGTGTGCGTGTGCGTGTGCGTGTGCGTGTGTGTGTGTGTGTGTAGGTTAGGGTTAAGGGTTATGTGTTAGGGATATATGGATATAGATATGTTATGTTACTGGGCAATGGGGATGGATTAGGAAAGGATGGAGA